>NW_003298963.1:854460-938801 GCF_000151645.1 Tuber melanosporum
ACAAATGGGTCCCGCCGGACATGTCAATCGTCTTCTTGTTCTCTACTGCAGTACACCAAATATGACTAACCAACACTATAGCTATGTTGTTGTAAGGGATCTCGAGCACTTGGGAAAGCTCTATCATGGTACCAGCAACAGGAATCTGGCTATTCAGGACTCATCACAGAGTATCATTACTTAGAGGAGATTGTATTTTATTGTTTTGAGTCTTAACACTAGTATTCCCTAATACGACTGCATTATCAATCTTCTCAAGTGCCTCTATTGTAAGTAATCTCATTTCTATCACGTGCTGGCAGCCGTACCCTACCAGGATCTCTCACGATGTATTATTCTTGTTTGAGTTCCCTTGGATCTTCTTAATTTGTCGTATATAAGCCAGCTCGCCGATATCAGAAGAATTGATTAAGATAGACCCAAAACATCGGACTTGGAGCTCAAAGTGATTCACGTAATGCATCTTAATGAAATTAAAGTGCTTTTCTCATTGTATCAGCTCATCCAGCAGATTAGCCTCCTCTAGCAGGTCCTAGTCCTGAAGTTACTATCATTTAGCTGTATGTCACGAATGTGACTTGGCGAGGAAAACAATTTCAAGTGACATATGGTTATGAGTCACAGGTATGTTATTGTTTCACATATATGACTCATTTGAGTTATAGGATTTGTAATGTGAGGGATTTGTGATGCTTTCACACGTGGTTCAAATATGAGTCATGGGACATGCACCTGACGAGTATGCCTTGTGAGTGTTCCTTGCAGGTATGCCTTGCACATATGATTTATGTTTCGCACATGACCTCGTTAAGAGGTCATAGGTTTTGTGCATATAACTCAGTCAAGTCATATGACTTGTTTAATGTGTTATGATTGGTTTATGAGTTTTTGAATATGACCTCGCTATGAGGTCATGAGTTTTGAGCATGTGACCACTTTGGTCATATGACTAGTTTGTTATGATTTGGTTTTGCACATGTGACCACTTTGGGTCACATGACTACAGGTGGGAAGAATACTATATAAGGAGGCTGATACGGCTGAGGAGGATAGGTTCTTCATGCTTTATTCTAAGTACTATTCCTACTTATTACTTTAACAAATATAAAACACCTTTACAATCTTTATCTTTATTGCAATGTTTTTGTTACACCAAGGAAAGTTCTTCTCAAAGAAGAGTTAGAGAAAACTTATAATGGGCGTTTCTGATAGAAGACAATGGTCTTGTACTATTGGTAACGTAGGCAGAGGCCTAGTGCTATCATAAGACGAAGAAAGAAGAAGAAGAGAAGTCTTGTTCCCCATCGCCAAGAACTAACCGTCCAAGGAGGGATCGTTACACTGTAGATAAACTGTGGACCAAAGCTATATACTTATTGGCAATCCTTTCCCTTACTTGCTGATTCTGGCAGTCTGTCTATACGCGTAAAGCCTTCAATTTCCGGAACTCAAGAAATCTATCTCTTGTTTTGTGAAATGTCTGCAAATTCTATTCCATATACTGAAGTGTCTCTAGAGAATGACTACGATACTGAGCCATCTGGCTGAAATCAATCAGTAGACATATGGACCAGAATATCTGTTGGAAGAGTCGCTGCTGTGAACTGTCCAGATTCCTGAAAGCCGACGCTAATACAGCTGTAATACAGCGGCTAGGATTTTACATTTCCTTGCCCTACTATTGTGTGACTTCTCAATAAGATCTTTTCAGTACACTAAATCCAGGATAAAGTGGTAATGTCTTCCAGACCTCATCAAATTCCTTTTACCATTTATGCTTTTTCAGGAGTCCTACTACTCATTCCATCATATGCTTAAAAGATCTCAAGTAGAGGTTATGTAAAGGATCAGGTTTATGTAACTCAGGAGAGTCCAATGAATACAGTGCAGACTATTTTCAATTCAATTTGCTGAAAATAATTAGCAATATTGATAGCTCCTATAGGCTCATACTCCGTCACCTTTAGTGTATAAATGGCATAATTGCAGACTGTATATATCTGATACAGGCCTTGACCAAGTTCTCTGACTGTAACCTCACAATTTGGGTATGACTTGCTAGTTATTCCATGCAACACGGTATGCTCAGCATAATCCACAATCCAAGCAGATAAGATTAGAAAATATAGGCATCTTGTCCTATCTGCACAGTCTATGACCATGCTATCATTTACAATCTTCTCTAAGGGGGCTAGGGTAAGATCAAAGACAGCCTGTAATGTATCAAGATTAATCGAGCACTGTAATTTGTCACCACAGGCTGATTCCTTAGTGAGCTTTGGGGTACAGGCAGTAGAGTAAGCAGCAGGATTGGCATCTTGATTGGCCTCTTTTATGTCCATAAAAGGATGTTGCCAATCGTCACATCTACTGGCCACTCTTTCTTGTCACCAGAGAAGTTCATAAGATGTGTCTGGTCCACCAGTCCGATAATAGGAATTACTGTTGAACTGACTGATAGTGCTTGCTATACACTAATCTTAGTATTAGAAGAGGCAAGTAACTGGACAGACATAGTTCATTTCATACTTAAGTTTCCCACTACCTGTCTGCCGTATGCATCTCCAAATACAACCAGTCACCTCTGGAATCATATTCACAAACAGTTGCATAAACTATATCCACTCTATAAGCCACCTGGTATATCAGGTAGTAGACGTAGGATTCAATATTTTGATAGTGGAAAGTAGTTGAACTCCCACCACTCTCCAGCATAGCTTTAGCCTGTGACAGATATTCTCTGAATTAATCCAGCACCTCATGATGTTTTTTTAAAGCATTGGTAGACCGAAATGATCGCAGCTCAGTACCACCTAAGTCTTTGTTAAAATAATTGTTAAACCATGACCCTGCTACCTTGCTCCACACAAACCAGCTAGCTAAATCAAAGTCCTATTCCAATGAAAAAGGACTCTATGGCTCTTAAAGTATGGTCTAATTGAGCTGTAGGTATCTTGCAACATCACCAAGTACTCTACCATTACCTGAGACCATTTGTCAACTAGATGGTGTCGACTTATAAGGTGGCCGCAAAAGGTCCTCCACATCCTCTGCATCTGAATTGTATTGTACATCATCAGCAATTACACATTGGCTTCCTGAATGACTTGTTAAAATTGGAGGGTCCGAAACGTAGATTGAGTTTCCCCAGATATCCATGAACCCATCAGCTATGATAATAAAGTACCCATTTGCCGTATTATCCTCAGTGTATATAAAGGATACTGCCGTGAATGAGCTTGCTGCTCCAGAGTCAGCAGCCATCCAGCGGGAAAGCATGACATCTCCATGCATTGTCTTAATATAGGTTTAGTACGTGCCAGCTCATTGATAACCCCACCATCAGTAAGAACACTTTGTTGTCGTAGAGATCATAATTGCTTTCCCTATCTTTCCTCTTTCAAGGTTTTAAGGTGTATCACAGTAGACGCGTACGCAGTGTGAGTTAAAAAGCAAAGTGGATGAATATTGCCTTTGAGTAGTTAGCGAATTGATTGTGAAACTTGAAAATTAAGAGTCTTAGTCTGTAGTTTGATGTGACCAATTTCAACTTTAGTATTTATACTATATAGGAGTGGGATCTTAGCATACCCATGAGGCTCACCTGTAGCTCCTTATGGCTTAAAACTCTATTTTCAAGTATACATATTTTCAAGGCGACATTACATGCTACTCTGGGCTCGGCCTATTTGTAAAGCATGCAAGTAATATTTACCAAATGAAAACTATCCCCAGCAGATTATAAAAACAATTGCTTCCCATATTCCTTCCTTCCATCCCAGCCCTCCCCATATCATTCCCCATCGACTACAAGCTCATCCACCATCTCCCCATACCCCCAATACTTTTGATCCAAAGTTCTTGTAATAACCATCACTTGTATACACCCTAATCGCTACTGCTATCTGCAATTCTATCTTAGTCTGATATATACTCTATATTCCTTATGTATTGACTCTGATTATGCAAGTTAACTCATAGAATCCTCCTCGCAGCTGTATTTAGTCTGGAAAAAATACTTCAACTATCCAACTCCCCTCACCCCCCTTCCCAGAACAGCCCAGCCAGCAGAACAGAAATCTCCGCTTCTAGCCTTTTGTCAAACTGTATCAGCTTTAAGCGAACAGCCTCAGACCACATCTCTTTAACCCTTGGTTTCACCATACCCCATTTACTAAGCCAGCCTCAAAGAGTGTGCTTTCTTGTCTTAGAACTGCAGGCCATAAAGATGATGGAAATATTACATAATACAAGTACATTTACCGATTCCCTTACCCTAAACTTCTCAGTCTCAAGTATGGTGACTGGCAGACCGCAATCAAGAGGAAAACTAAGCAGGTGGGAATCCGCAGCTATAAACTGGCAACTGACTACCAGTGGACCGCCATCCAGACATATAGCTTGACCATTGAACCAATTGCAAGAAACGATTGGGCAGCTCTCTGGTAGTAGGATAATATAAAGAGCAGGCATTTTACTGAATACTATAACTTCCTATTGAAGGATATTGTGCAAAAGCATTCCAGAACATTGATGGCAATAGATATCTCTGTCCCTCTGGCAGTTGCTACTCCTCTGCATGTACTACCTGTTTCTCATGATAGTATGGTCCTGCCCCTGCTATCTGCATTATTGTGTCAGTTAACATGCTAATATCATATACATAAGTTTGGCTGGGCTGAGTATCATCCGACTTTGGTTCAATAGATCATCCACTTACCATAAAGACATCCCACTCATCCATGGTCTTGACCGAGTTTAGTGGAAGATCCATGAAGCTGTTTTCTAGATGTAGTTAACAGAGCTGATACTCAAAAACCTCCTCACAAATATTAACTGCTTTTTGTCTCGTCCCATTGGCTACCGTCATCTTTTCGGTACCATCAGGTACAGCACCCTTTTGCTTCTCGACCCTCCTGAGGAATCCTTACCGTTGTCTGAAATCATCATTCTCATTGATGCCCTGCATGTCCACATGTGGTGGCAACAGTGTCTGCCAGGTAAATCGATAGATCTGCTTTTTCTAAAGCATTGAACCGGTCTCAACAAACCTGGTACCCCACTTTCTTGGACATACGTATATGAGCTATACGAGGACAGGAATGGTCTAGCTAGCCCAGATAATAATAAGGAAAAAACCAGACGAGGAAAACGTGCCGGACCAAGATCAGGACTATGCGGATAGTAATAACTATGATGATGATGATGATAATGATGATAACAATGACGATGACGGTAATGTGAGGGCCAGCCAGAATCCTCCACCAAGGCTACAAGAAGGCCCACAAAGGACAGAAGCAGGTAGAAGCTAAGTGGTGAGAAAAACAGGAATAGAAGTACAAGGCATACCTGTTACGTTTATGGGGTAGTGGACTTGGACCACAATTTCACAAAAGACCATATCTGCAATTCCTTATCAGATCTAGTACTAGTACTGGATATTATCTATAAAGCTCCTGTCTCTCTTCGTTTCTTGGGCCAAATCTTGCCTGCTGGTAAACAATCACCAATTTTTCTTAAACATACTCAGGTCTTGAGATCAGGCAAACAAATTTAGATATTTATGGTAGACAAGACTGATAGAAAGAAAGTACCTGCCTAGATGTCATTCATTTCATTGTGCAAGCATCATCTGGCAGTCATTAGAAATGGTGAAGACTCTGATAACCTGACCGATACTTTTAGGCTGCCAAGGAAGATTGTTCAGACTGTTGAGACTCCGGTGATAGACTCGAATGCTGAATTCAAAGTTGGAAGTCTGCCTGATGAAATATCTGGTAATCCTAGTCTGTCACTTAGCCCACTTTCGTCAGTTGACTATCTGAGCCCAAAAGAAGTCACAATCAAAGACATTAAGTTGTGGTTATTGGCAGAACTCCTTCTCAGAGTTGTCTCTACACTGTTGGAAGTCAGCTAGGGAAAAAAAACTAGAGTAGGACTAATAGGTACATTCTGACACGCTGGAAACTTCCCTCTTATACCTGCTGTTTTTACCTAAGAGACAATTCCATCACATTTTTAGAAAAATGTTGCTAACTCCTTCATTGACTGTAGCCCAGGCTTGGAGAGTTCAAGATCCCAGTAGAGTGGACCATCAAGTACTACCAGTATGAGTCTGCATCTGTAGATAGGTACTGATAGTTGCTGCTTCTCCTTTGTTTTTAATCGGAAAGATCTTCTTCAGAGCTTTTGTATTTAAGTTTTTTTTTTTCTCAATCACAGACATCTCCTCTCTGCACGTCCTCTTGTACTTTCTCTACCACCCTCTCAAAGTTGCTTTCGTGTAGAGTCTCTTTTTCATTCCCAAGTATTATTCTGATCTATTCTCCAACTTTCTTCATCTAGAACTACCCGCTTTGTTTGCCCCTCGGAGGTCTGTATCTTTGGCTTTAGCTTTTCCTTTCATATTTTTAATACTAGTACTGTGCACTTACCTCCTACCCATATTCATTTATATTAGCATACCTTGTCTTTATTCTTGCTACTTACTGTATTTGCTGTAGTACTTTTGGTGGACTACTCTAATTAGATTTAGTCTGTACATATCAATAGAACTTTATACCTGGTAGGAGTACTGTCCGCAAGATAGTTAAAGTACAGTTTCCTTTCAGCAACAGTGACATAATTATACTTAAAATTCAAAATACATGGGAATCTTGTACTTAACCTAAGTGACAAGCTGTGAACATACTGGTTCTTTTAAGAATATTCATGAGCCCGGACCCCCACTGTCTGTAAAATAAAAAGTCAATGTACCCCTTAGACTTACAGAGCTTTTGTCATCTGTTAATCTACATTTCCTGACACAATCCACATTACATTCCAGTATTATTCACTATACTCTCAGCGAGGCAGCACCCACAATGAGGTACTATGAGACTTGGCATTTTAGAGCAATTAGTAAATGAAATTTTATAACAAAATCTAGAGTAAACGTACCAACAAATACAAGATTCAATCTCCTTTATCCAAAGTACTTCAATGATGGTGTCAAACAAGAACCCAGTTCCAGTCTGAGTACGTGAACAAATGGCTATTGAGATGGCCACAGTGGGAACTGCTCCGAGCCTTCGAAGTGCGGTGGTAACAGTTGAGGCAGTACCTAGTACGGTTATGCATTGGCAGAAGGGAAACAGAAACTGGTAGGAGGAGGGACAGCAAAGGTAAAAGCTGTTGCCAGAAGAGGAGAAGAGTGTAATTGAGCACTGCTACTTTCGCTGCCGGTTGGGGTTTCCTCCGACAATATAGCAATTGCTAGAAATTACCACCTCTGCTGTACAAAGAAATCCAAGCAAGAGGTTAGGCAAGAGATGGGAAGCTGAGTTTGGGAAAAGGCATCTGGAGGTGAAAACATGATTTAGTCAACAGCTGGACTTTATCAGAAATATTCGTGGAAATAATCTTGAATTAATAAATTGCTTCTTTGATGAGGTATTTTATTATTCTTTTTTTTTAATTTTATATGTCAATATAGTTTTCTATTCAAGTTTTCAAAATTTATTATAACTTTAAGTTGAATTAGTTTTAATTTAAATTAAATATTAACTCTAGATTATATATTTAGTTAGAATCTATTATCAGTGAGTACAAAATAAAACCTGAAAATACATATAACATTGATGAGGTTGGATTTCTACTGGGGCTTAGTCAGTCAAAACATGTATTAGAGGTAATAAGAAACCCAAGAGAGAATGGAAAATTGAAATATCATACTCCAAGTAAGTTTCAATTAGTATACATTAAAAATAGATTGATAAGAAAAAGTACTTACAATATATCAGATGGTATATGAGAGTTTGTTACAGTTATTAAAGGTATCTGTACAGATGGAATATCTCTAAATCTAACAATTATCCTAAAGGCAGAAGAGTTCATAGCTGAATGGTTTAGAAAGGTAAAAGGTGTACCAGAAGATATACTTTTTGGATGTTCACATAATAGGTGGAGCAATGAAAACATGGCTTACAAATACATACAACAAAACTTCAGACCCGATAGCTTCTCTGCACAAAGGGCAGGAGATAATTCTCGACTTGTACTTTTCGATTGGTACAGCAGTCACATTAATATTGGATTTTTAGAATTCTGTATTACGCATAAGATTATTCCCCAATGTCTTCCTCCCCATATGACACCAATTGCAAACTCTAGATGTTTGTATTTTTAGTTTGTACTAGCATCAGTATCAAAAAGAACTCACTCGCCATTTTGAGAAAAATAAGTATAGAGTCTCTAAAGATAACTTTTATGAGATTCTTATGATAGTACGATGAGCATCATTTACCCAAGCCAATATTCCAAGTAGATTCTGGAATACTGGACTTGTTCCTATCGACCGACAGATAATTATCACAAAAGTCCAACCCATGAAACCTAATTCCCTCAAGGCTTATTTGACATCCGAAAATCTTAGCTCTACAACTATCCAACTAAGCATTTCTCCACCTATTCCACCAAGATCTCCTGATCCCAAGCTATTAAGTAACTTCACAGCACAGGAGATTGATAGCTTAGAGGTACCTTAAAGTAAGGTTGAAATCCAAAGACAGGAATTGATCGCACTTGCAACCTTACCACAAAATACTCCAACAGACTGGGAACTAAAAAAGATAATTAGTAATTTGGCAGTTAGTGCAACTAGAGCACTCACGGAAGTGGAAGAGAAGGAACATCAACTGCAGAACCTAAAGCAACAGCTAGTCCAAATTCAATATAAAAAGACTACAAATCGAACAAGAATACCAACAGCGAGAAAGGCATAGATAGATCGTGAGGACATCGGACAATTCTTCAAATCCAAAGCAAATGAGGAATGTAAAGTCACTCAAAGGAGATATGGTAATGCAATCTATCTAGTCACCATGAGAAAATAAAAATTAGCTGAATTTATAATGAAAAGAACAGAGGTAGAAAGGTTAGAAAAGGAGGGAAACCTACCAAAGCAAAGAAAGACAGGATCTATCCTATTAGAGAAAAAAGGCAGACTTGTTGAACAGGTTGCTGAAGCTGAACGGAGGGTGAAGAAATTTGAGAAACACATTGAGGAATTGATGCAAGACGTAGGAGAGGCCAGAAGGTTGATTGGAAGTCCAAAGAAAGAGGCAGAAAAGGGATTGGATGAGTGCGAACTAGAAGAAGGTTTTAAAGAGTGAGCAGAGGCCAATTAAGCCTCTGCTCCCAGAAAGAAACTTGAATCGGTGGACTTATCACTTGTTTATTGTTAAAATCTCTAAAGTAGATTGATACATCGGAGGCAATCTGATGTTAGTATCAGGAAGGTTGTATTGAGAAAAGAGAAAAAAGAAAAAAGATTTTGGTTGCTCTATGTGAAATGCAGTTGGGTTGTCGCCAAGACATGTAGTGCCTTGCTGAGGGTGCTGCCTCACTGAGGGCTCACCCACTTTATTGAATTTACTTTTATCTTACAATACCACAACCACAATCACAACTTATTACTGATACACAATACTCAGCCAAGTAGCACAAGCAGAAACCAGGAGAAGTCCGCAATGGCAGTGTCCAGAAATCTAAAGCTAAGCAAATATTGGCCAGAAGCATGAATTACAGACTTAGAAGGTCTTGAGCAGGTCGGGAATGAATATCGTCTCAAATTTACGATAGATAGTATGATAGGAATGCAACAGAGAAGATTGTAGATTCACAGAACAGGGAATACGAGAATAGTACACATAGTGAGGAGATTGCAGAGAAATTGATTGAATCTGAAGAGGAAAATAAGTTATGAAATTATGGAGCACAGAGAGTAGAGCCAATGGGGAACAAGTTTGATGAATTACAACTCTCAACCTTGAGCTTCGTAGTCACTCCTACCCAAAGGCCAGGTATTAGGATCGGATTTCCTGGATGGAAAATACCTGCCCTCCATGTAAGCCAAACTAGTTATAGAGAAATACTCAAATACAACTTACTGACCGGATCTGTAGTTCCTCCAATGCCAATACAAAAAGAGCCAGGAATAGCATAATCGAAACATGCAGGTCCACAGCTGATAGCTGCTCAGAAAATATATAGCAGTGGGTCTTGAGCTGACGATTCAGACTAAGATACCGGAGCTAATATGTGACTGGACTCTTTTTGTAGATCTATTCCCAGATCCAGTTATCTTAACTGAGCAGGTCAACTAGTGTTGGAGCAATGCCTACCATGAGTTAGGTTTGCCAGACTTTATCGACCCCACCACCTCTAGCGAAGGCCAGGTATATTCCCGAGATGTACCATAAAAAGATTTGATCAGTAACTAAATACATGATCTACCCCATAATAATAGAATAAATACAGGTCAAGCACTATTCTAGCAGATCTCAGTATCTGCACACCACGAAGCGGGCGTTGATAAGTATCTACAAACTCAAGACAGATAATCTGACAGCTTGCGCAGAAAGGGCAGAATACCTGCTTGAGAGAGACCACTATAATTGTGCCTATACTGGCTATGGGGTAAGAATGTTTTTTCTTTTTTGTTTAGAACTGTTTTTCCTAACTATTTGTGACTGAAGTAATTCTAAAAAGGCTGCTAGGATTTTTCTCTTAGATTTCTCATACCAGAGATTTCAGAGATGAGATACGTACAATTTTATAACGGCAAGGCAAGGAGAGGCTAAATAGATGATGGGTTCTTAAAACAGATCAACAGTCAATTCTTGTACTTGACCACAGCTATAATATGCCATGCTCTATGCTACAGGCAGACCGGGGTCTTCAATGACAAAATTAACTTCACTAGTGAGAGTTTCAGAAGTAACTGCATCAGTTAACATACAAAAGGGGTCCACTGGAGATTATGGTAGGTGGGCCAATGAGACTTAATATATGGCTAGGCTGTTAGAATAGCATCTTCATACATGAGCAAATACATCTGGAAACTTCCAAAATATGATTCTGGAGTAGATTCAGGGGGTATTGGAGGCAAAAATAGTACCGGATTAATGACCTCATATGGAGAGAACAGAGGTATATTTGAATAATCTAGATGCTTTGAGGTGGGAATTTGGAATTGATTCAGAGTCAGTGGAGTCCCAGCTAATTCTAAATGGGACTGGCCATCAAGGAAGAGATAGGCCCTGCAGATCTGAGGCTGAGAATGCACAACTGGGTGCTAAAGACCAGAGTCCAGCTGTAGGTCCTGATAACCTGTGGGATCTTGAAGAGAGTGGGGATGAGGAAGATAGGAGTAGGACAGATTTTGTAGGTGCAAGAGGATAAGGTATTCTGGATATGTAGGAAAAAAAAATATCACAGTGCGGTTTCTAAGGGGCTACACCATGACTTCTTAATAGATTGAGTAATGTAAGAGACAATGAAATAAAGCCTGTTGTGAGAAATAGTCACAAAAAGCAGATGTAGCAGTTGAGTAAAATTGCAGATTAGGAAAGAGGTCAGAATAATTATTTATCAGGGGCTTACAATAATTAAAAACAAAACAAAACTCATGATATCTCAGAGTCAGAGTGGTACAGGGAGTTTCATGGACGGCACACATTAAACAGTAGAGATTTCATCGGGAAGGGTCTGGGGTCATTATATTGGAAGGTATCACTGAGGTAGTAGGCTGGAGATATTAGAGGAGATGGAAGGAAACCAGAATGCATGGAGTGCCTTGGTGACAAAGCATAATAAAGGTAGAGAGTGGAATTGGACTGGAGGAGAATAGGAAGGTATGCATAAATGTGAGGGATATCATAAGGATACCAGGAGCGAAAGAAAACTATAGGCAGATTCCGAAGAAAGGCCAAATAGCTTGGGAGACAGGGACCGGACAGGGACTGGACAGGAAGGTACGTGTAAGTGTTAGAGGTATCGGGAGTATGTGAGGAGAGAATGGAGATTGTGGGCAGATTCAGAGGAACAGCGGACTAAGCACAAACAGGAATGCAACTGTAAAAGATAAATTGTATTCAGGAGATACTGGAATTATGAAGAGAATCATGGGTGGGGGAGGGTCTGAGGAAAAGGCGGATTAGTGGACCAGCAGTAGAGGGAGGAAAGCACTATGGGACGGAGTATGGTGGATGAAATTGTACATGACTGGTATCGGGAAAGGAAAATGGAACGTAGGAAGTTGTCCAAATATATTGGGTGAGGGAGAGCCGAATCTGGATGGGGAGAGGGCAGGCAGATTTTCATCCAAAGGTATCCAGTATGCTGGACGAGATACATCTATGGCTGGACAGAAATGGTATAGGTGAGTATAGCCAGATTATCGATTGGTGTTAGGAGTGTCCAGTGTGTCCGATGCACCAGGCGCAAAGGAGGAAACCAGATCTCTTTGCCAATGGACCTTCAATTAAGAAACTTAAGTCAACTCCCTTTACAGAGATTTCCTGATCACAAGTACTACTAATTAGTAGCGAGATTGCTAGAATACAAAAAGTCTTTACAACTACCTCTTTACGACGACAGAAGTGTTCCCAGTCTTCTTCCACTGCCCAAGTCATAAGCTTCCTCTTTCAGCAGGTACAAATAGGTGGTCTAACTGAGAAAAATATCCTAAGTAGATTTGAAGCAACTGGCATTTATCCCTTAAATGTACTAAAGCTTTTACAAACCCTCTCCGGCTATGATTCCTATCAGACAAATTCAGAAAGCCCTACCACCTCCTCACCTCTATTTAAACCTCAAACACCTAAAACTGAGTCCGAGATCGCTCAACTAGAAAGCTTTGCTCAAAGCAAAATTTCCCAAAACACCCCACTCTCTCAAGATGCCTGTGCTGCTATCTGCTCTCTTGTCTACTCAGCCTTATTTTACTATTCTACTTTAAATCTACAAGATGAAACCAAACGGAAGAAGCAACAATACATCATAGAGGAGGTCTTAATTCTGGTAGGAAGGGCAGGAAAAGAATTAAGGTAGATAACTCCCCTATTTCTGCTGGTGATATGAAAAGGGTAATTTATACCAATCACAATAAAAAAGAAAAGCATGCAAAAACTAGTTTAGATTATTATACATACTTGTATACTAGTACATCTACTAAGCTTACAGAAATAGCTAGTAAACTGAAGCAGCAGCAGGAGAGGGGGAAAATGGGCATGATAGTACGAGGTACAAATCTGTGGTTCAATTGGAAATTGAAGAAAAAGGATTGGAGGAAAAGCTTGAAAAATACAAACGGTTAATGAAAGAAAAGGAACTGGAGTACCAGAAGTTGGGAACAGAAAAGAAAAATGCTCTGGATGGGGTAGAGATTTTGGATTTTAAAGATGGTGAAGGTGAGGAGGAAAGGCCGGAGGAGGAACCCCTTGGTGTTGAGGTTGAGGACGATGAGAATACCTGTTAATAATTGATATTGAGCAATACTCAATCGAGTTGTTTTGTATCACCATGTGTTTTTGCTCACTGTGGGGTATGTTATTATTTTATAATCGTATGATAGAATAATTATTTTCATCCAGATATGAAATATACTCTTCTATCATAGGGTCTGTAGATATAGATTCCAGAATCATATCAGATGAATCAACCTCTTGGTAAACCCTCACCCACCCTTGTTCCGGACATTAATCCCTGCGGGGAGATGGTGGATTGTATGAGCCTTAGTGAATATGGTACCCGTAAACGTTGTCCTGCGCCAGCGCAGCCATTAGGAGTCGAACTTTGTCTAAGAATTTCCAACGTGGGTGTCCGACTGTACGAGGGGCGATTTTGGGACAGTTGCCCTCAGACGCATAACCTAAGAGGGATATGGTAGAATGCACCGCTAAACTTTAGGCTTTATTGTGATCAGAAATTCCGATCGATTCAGTACTCGATCAACTCTTTGGGCCCAGTGGTTGTGATCGACCCGGCTCCGAATGTGAGCTTTTCCTGGGCATTTGGGGAATCCCAAAGATAACATGCCCAAGACTACCCTGCGCCAGAGTAACCGCACTCGTGAATGGCCATAAAGGGCGGAAATAAGAATCAGCAAGATCCTATGGAGTAGTCTGCAGTTGGTCAATAATAGTGGGGGGGGAAAAAAAGACACCGCCTGGTTGACATGAGCAACCCAGAGTGGATATCAGATGGATTATCGCACAAGCAGGAGGGGCATTCTGAGGTAGAGTGCAGTGAGGACCATGTAATTGGATTCAGTATGATACAGACCAGTCCTATGGGTTGCTTGCAGCCTAGAGTATTCCCCCAGAATCAACAATTATTGTCTCTGGAGGAAGGCAAGCAGCAATGCAACTGGTCTAGGTTGCTAATATCTGCAATGCCATGTTTCTTTTCATAGCATTTATTCTATTGATCATCAAAATCCCTACTTTGCCACTACAGGTCTTGCTCCCCCGCAACCACACTCGAGCACTTGCGAATGGTAGCGGTAGATCCTAATGAATACAATTGGGAAAACTTGTCACTCCTTATATCACCTCTAAACGCTGGCGCAATCACTTCCTATACCCGAGTAACTTGAGTATCCGTCTCTCTTCGCCAAAATTAACTTATGGTGAGTGACTTCTGTATCTGGACATTTCTTTCGCTTAGGAATAGCAAGTTAATCTTCTTAATACAGGTTAAGACCATGAAAAATCACAGATAACCATTGCTAACAAGGGTAATTAACAGTGCTAAATATATGTCCTCGACCACTGCTATGATACCTCTAAAAGTTAGACATACCTTTGGACCCCAATATCTCCATGAGAGCTTGAAGAGTTTTTGTTTTCTCTCTACCGATGTGTGCTAGAGTACACAATCACCTACTTTATCATATGGCAGAGCCATAATTCTGATTGAAGTGGTCGTTGAAAACCCTTTTGGGATTGCGGTTGGACAATGTCTTCTTGGCGAAGTATTCAGGGCACAGACGTCACTCACCATGATAATTACATGCGATATTTCCCAGAAATAAGTTGCTTCGGTACATAACCTGGCATACTATCATACCATAATTCTATAACCAATCTAGCCATTGTTTCGAGCGTCACCCCTTGAAGCTTCTCGTACTCGAGTAAGGCACTTAACACTTTTGGCGAACCCCCAGCCTAGAAGAGCCTCCCAAGTCCTCTCAATTTCCTGCCCCGCCGCAATGCTACAACCCATGATAAATTTATTCCCCACAGCAAATAAAATTACATCACTCGGCTTGGCTCTCTGGAGACGCCAATTGATTGGCCCAGCGATCGCTCCTACGGAGTGTCCGGCTTCAATTCGGCTGCGCGAGTAGCCCAACGAGTTTCTTTGTCCCAAAGAAACGTTGTTCCAAAGAAACGTTGTTCCCCTCCCGCTATCGTCATCTTCACTGCGTTATCACCCCCACCTCTCCCTCCCTCTTAAACTTCTGCCTTTATTTCCAGTCCTCACTCCCAATCTCCCCAAACCGCCAACCAAAAAATAAGACCGAGAATAAAAATAAGTAAAATGCTCTCCTTCCTGGCAAACCCACCCAAACGCACGCACACCGCCAGCCTCGACCCCCTCCCTCTCGTCGGGCACTACAGCTCCTCCTTCCCTATCCCCTCGAAACCCTCCATCATCGCCAACCGCCAACTCCTACCACCATATTCAGGACCAAGCACCTTCGGCACACCACCGTACCACTACCACCTCCGCCAATACAAGACCTTCACTGTGGAGTCTGGCAACCTACTCGTCACGGTTGACTCGGAGAAGACCGTGGTCAAGACTGGCGAGAGCGTGACCGTGCAACCGGGGCAGTATCATACCTTCCGCAACGCGAGCGAGAGCGAGGACTTGCAGATTCTGATCGAGTTGCCGAGGTTGGATGGGAATGTTGGCATGTTCGAGGAGAAGTTTTTGAGGAACAGCTTCAGTTATGGTTTGGATTGCAAGAGGGATGGGAACGTGGGGGAGCCTAGTCCTTGGCAGATGATGTTGTTTCTGTGGGATGCGGGGACCTTCTTGGCGTTTCCGTGAGTATCTTTCGGTTTTTTTTCACGTTGGTTAGGAGATGGTGACTAATTGAGGAGCGGGGGTAGGATTAAGGGCGTCCCCAAGATAATCCAGAAAGGAATATCCTGGGTCGTGATGTTTGTTGGCGGCGTTGTGATTGGGGAACGCTTACTGGGGTATAAGAGGACGTATCCAGAGTATTACAACGAGCCTTCGCGGGTTGAAGAGCTCGCTAAGGACGAGGGTGATGGGGCGAAGGCCGAGAAGGAAGACTGAGCCCTGCTTTGCTTTTCCTTTTTGTATTAACCTTTCTGCCCAGCGACGGGGAGAGCGCAAGATTCCATTCCAGTACATAATTTTCTTACACCCTTCCCCTTACTTCTCGCTATCCCCCTGATCAAATCAATACCCCTTCCAAGCACCATACGACACAAACTTCACAGTGACGTCTCATGATCAATACAAACCACTCACCCAGTAAATACTCTAAGTGTGCTATCCTTCCTTCCTTCAATTCCACCCCCTATCTACCATACATACTATCCCATCCCATACCCACCATACATGACAAAAAGAAAACGAAAAAGAAAACGTCAACCCAGTGACTCCGCGTGCGAAACGGGAATAGAGTAGTAATGATAGGTAATAGGTAAATAAGTATGGCGAGTAGTAATACCAACGACGAAGTAAAAAAATAAATAATAAAAAGGACACGGCGGGTGAGATAGTGGCTTTTGCAGAACAAATAGTAAAAGGAAAATTTTTAGAGAGTGTAGGGAGGAGAGAGATAGAGGGAAGAGAGGGTCTAACACCTAGTTTTCAAATAGACTGCAATGATGAGTTCACGAGATACCAAGTGTTCAATGGAAAGGTTAAGTGAGCAGGGGTTGGGAGAAAAATGGTGATAGTGCTTCAAAAGAGGTATAAATAAAAAGGAAAGGAAACTAGTGACACCTCTTGCCTAAGGAAAAAAAGCGAAAATGAGGAAAAACTATGATAATGATGATGGTCACAACAATGATAATAAAGAATTAAGAAACTACTTTAAACAGCAACGTACTTCCCCCCCATTACCTTCCTAATGGTATTCACCGCCTTCCACACCCCCTCCTCATCCGCGCCTGCAACGCTCTTGGCCTCCCCACCCTCGTCCGCGAACGGGTCCACCTCTTCGGCCTCCGCCGCCGCCGCGGTCTCCGGTTTCTCCGGCTTTTCAAAGGATGACAGGGTGAGTCCGCTACCAGCGGTGTTCGCATCTTCGCCGCTAATCTCCCACCGCATATCCACGGGTGTAGCCCTTGCCTGGCCCTCCGTCTGGAATCTCGCGACGAGCTTCTTGGCCCCTTCGTCGCCAGCCGCCGGGTCTATGAGGACGTCCCCGAGCTTCCACACCAGGCGGCCTCTCTCGCGGGAGAATGTTCCGGCGGGCTTACTCTGGCAAGTGGTCGCCGGCGTGCCTTCAATCCCGGCGGTGAATATAACATTCTTCATGGTGAAGGTCCCCGTAGCGCCGCTCAGGCGGCGGAAGCCCGGGTTGGGTTTCCAGTGAATTATGACAGAGGATTGGTGCGGTTCTAAGCGCCAGATGGGTGTTGCAATTATAGGCGCGAAGACTGCGACGTTAGCTTCATCGATGTGCACTTGGTACTTGAAGGCTACGGAGGTTTTGTGGATGTTTGCAAGTGACATTGTGTACTCCCCTGCACGGTCCGGGACTGATGAGATGAAGGCAGGGTTCGGCGCCACTTTTTCTAGAACGGAAAAGTTGTCCATGCGCACGAGCTCTGCAGGGAACGACTGGTCCAGGGATACTGGTTCGATAGGATTGTAAGCCACGGCAATTTCCCCAGTGATAAGTGTCTTTGTTGGCGCCCCAGCCTCGAACGACATACTGACAGATTCTATTAGTGAAGCAGATAGACCCGTTTCCGTCAATTCCGGATGTCTGATCGGCGAGCTAGCAAGGCTAGTCACGGATCGCGAGGATCTGATTGACAAAGTATCAGACCCGGCCTCGGACGCCACGGCCGAGCTCTTGGGTGTGAACTTTATTGGGGTAAGGGGCGGCGATGAGGGAAGGCCTTCTACTGGCTCAGGCGCCGGGTTCGGGATAAACATGGTGTTCCTAACATCGCGAGCATCCCGCCGTCCTCTATTCCTCCTAGAAACAGTGTTTTGCTAATGAGAAATGTCAGCAAGAAATACCCCCAGTGGTTGTGTAGGAAACACATACCGCTCGTAGGGTTGTCGCTACTTTAGAAAGTGCTGCATCAGCTTCCTCTTCTTCCTCTTGAATCACATCATTTTTAATCTCGACCTTGAACTGAGGTTGGGATGGCTCACTAATTCTCTATTAGCCTGGAACGTGAGCCCCCGGAATAGAACTTACTCTGCAGTTTCATCGTCTGGTAGTGCACTTCCACCAATATCATGCACTGGTGGTGGAATGGTGTACCCTTCAGCATCCCTCCGTGGCTACAAATCGTCAGCGAATAATTACATTACCAGCAATGGAAAACCCACCTCTTCTGATGTTACTAATACAGATGGCGTAGGAAGTGTCTGTGAGGGGCCGGCAGCCGAAGCCGTGGGGGAAGCCGGAGGGTGGGCATCTCCGTTCTGCGTTGGCGAAGGCGGTATGCTCCGTGCGGTCGATGGCCTAGGAGGCGACCCTCCTAGTGGTACCGCCAAGGAGCTATTCTCTCCTCTAGACGGACCAAAACCATTGTTTGTAGGATGAGGGGATGAGGGTAGAGGGGGGTGGACTTTACCGCCCCCTAGTCTCTCCGAAGATCGCTTACCGGGAGATGCCGATCTATGGAAGTAAGGTATCGAGCTATTCCGGTTACGCGCTCTAAACACAGTCCCTATCCGTTTAAGCCCCAGACCGCCGCCCCCAGAAACTTCACAATGTTAGCACGTTGCTATACCAAAACCCGATTGAGACGAGAGGACTCCTGTACGAACCTCCCCCTGAACCCCCACCGGAACCGGAGGACTGTACACTGACAGAGTCATCCGTAACAATAGATGGAGTTGAGGACGGCATACCCGTTGTTGCGCCGCTACTAGCCGTTCGACTTCTCTCCCTTTCAATCCTTTGCTTCCCAACAGTAGCCTTATTCGCGAATCCCCTTATCTCATCCTCCGTACTGATATCCAATATGATGTTCAGAGTGGACTCCGCGGACTGCATACTTCGCTGTGACTGATCCACCTCCAATGTTTGCCAGGTTGTCAAAACATCCCGGAGTTGATTGACCCGACTCTCATCTGCGGCCTGGAATTTCTCAAACACAAACGGCGCCTGACTGTCCCATTCGGCCAATGCATTGGAGGCTGCCGAAGCTGCCTCGGCGACTTGATGCGCCTTGGCTTTTGGACCCCGTTTCTTCAGTTTCTCAACCTTCTCCTCTGCCGAGTCGACCGCTTTGGCTACAGCGGCCATGTTCGTCTCTAGATTTTTCATTCCAGCCCATTCCTGATTTCGTACCGTAAAATCGCGTAGCGGGCGTTCGACCTCGGCATCGATTTTCTGAGCGAACTCCTGGTGGGAGGATGCGACGGAGTGCGTAGATTGTACGATTCGAGTCCATGGACCTTGAAACACCCTGAAAATGAGGAAACGTGAGGAGTTGAAGTCAATTGGCATGCCATTGGTCATGTCTTACCCTAAATCTGACCTATCGCCCGATAGCGTTCTTTTGGCTAGCTTATTCAAGCCTTGAGCGTACAGTTCCTCGACTCGTCGTCGCTCCTATTGGAACAATGTAAACATGAAATCCCCACACTCGGGAAAGTTCGTATAGTGATTTTAATGGTGAAGTAGAAAAACAACAATATACCTGAAGCCAATCCGCGATTTCCGTGTTTAAAACCTGGACCCGGTGTAGGCGATCCCTCAGGATCTTGACCGCAGGAGTAGGATGGACAGAGCCCTATTCCGAGAACAACCTCTAGTCAGTAAAGCGAATGTAAAACACGATGGCTAGCACTCTCGGTGGACAATGGGGAGCTGCGTAATGTAAAATTTCGCCGTACCCTGTGAGGAAACAAAGTTATCAAAGGGGGGGATACCAACCACGATACCCGGGTATTCTGAGCGGGACAGCTCCATGTTCAAGTAGGACCAACGATGGAAAGTACTGAGCTTCCGAAGCAGCGACTCACAAGAGAGGCGCCAGCCGTGATAGATTTTCCCCAAGGGGGCACGGATGGGCTGGCCTAGAAGGTGATGGAGTATTACGGGTTACGGATGTTATTGGGTCCTAGAGATGACGGGCTAGCTGGATGATGTCTGGTCAAGTGTACGCTGCTTCTGCGTGCGTGTGGACAGAGGAAAGAGGCAGTGGGCTTCAGGGCTGTCGTTGTCGTGGCTTCTGCCGGTAATCGGGAGAATAGATGGGAGTGTAAGGAGGGCAAAGAAAGATTTTAAAAGAGTGCGAGAAGGAAGAAATAGTAAGAGTTAACCTTTTCCCCCTTTATGATTTTTCCGCCCCTTGCCAGACAGACAGCCAGAGTGTCGTCACCTTTGAGAGGGTCCCCCGTGATTGCTATGGCTCCCGACTGCTGGAGTTGGTGAGAGTTTAGAGGAATAATTTATTCTATTTTTCCCTCGGAGGGAGGAGAAGAGTGAGAAATTCAATTGAAGGGAAGCAGCATTGCAGCCGGAAGCGTAGCCATGCAGCCGCGTTGTGGCGTAAGTTGCTGTACAGCCCTGAACTGCCAGCAAAGTCGCCTTGCACAGGCTCTCTCCTCACCATCAATTTCTTCGGGATCTCGGAGGGAGGACAAAAAAGCTGGTGAAACGACAACTCTCGCTCTACAGTAGTTATGTTGCTAGAATGTTTTTTTTCTCTCTTTCTCCTCTCGCGGTACAGTCACAAATGAATGACCAGGTAAATTGCCTTTCTCAATGGAACCTCGAAGAACCCCGTACCATGGGTGTTATATCGTACGATACCGTGTATCGGTTCTCGCGCGCCCGCGAAACGGGCCAGAGTTATCTCTCACCAGGGATCACGTCAATTGTCGCCGCATCGTTGCCATTGTCAAACCCTATGCCACTCCCGCGCTCTTCGCCATCATGCCCAACTTCACTCAAGCCAAATCCAACACCTATCAATAGTGTATGATTTTCACAGGTGCACTGGACAACATCGAACCCACGCTCTCTCTCTCTCTCCAGTCAAGCTCGTTCCATGTCACCATGGCTGATTAACTCTCGCCATTCATCGCCAATGAATCTTGAGGGATTGCGGGGGATGAGGCTGTCTTGGCGACGCAAGGTCCATTCGACCCCTAATCTTGCGCCCGTGAAGCTCAAATTCTGGTTAGGGAGCCCTTCCCTTCCCTACTGCGAATGATCAATCGCTAATTTAATCCGCCTGCCAATGATGCGATAAGGGGTCACTTGGGTGCTGGAGTTGCATTGTTAGAGATCAGTTGTGATATGATAGATGATGTTTAACTCATTTTGTATGCTGGCACCGTGCCTGTCAAGTCATGGTGTTTCAATGTGCGGCGTGGGAGCGGGAGCTCTAACTGCCACACCGTCGACTTCAGCCGGCAATACCTGGGCGAGGTTGTAGCATGTTTCCCACACGCGAACTTTTGACGCTCAGTTCGCCATGATGTTGCAGCGCAATTCGCAAGGATGTACGAGTGACATTTGATGCTCAAAATCATGTTTACTGTAAGTTAAGGATCTTATGTTGCCAGTACTGGTATTGTGCACGCGGTAAATCTTTGCAAAAAATGACAGGAAACGGATTTCACACAGCCACCCCCATCTGAGAGCCATCCTGTCAATATGACAACAAAGCAATTACCGGTATGCCCCGGTTGGCCTCCCGCTGCAAATTTCAATTGCTCTTTTTCACTGGATGGGGTTAGCCTGGCGGTTACGCTTGGCAAAGCTCTTGAAGGATCAAATCGACTGGTCTTTGGATGGAGAAGCCGGTATTCTGGTTCCGCGTCTTTCTTAGAGGGGGAGGGGAAATGAGTAAAAGGTCCACAGTTAGATTACCAGATTTCTCTCTCTCTCTCTCTTTCTCCTCCTCTACCCCCTCAATTTCTTTGCTCTCGAGATGACTGCCACGTAACAAGATCTGCGATGAGATAGCTTGAGCCTGCCTACCAAACACTGCCCGAGCGCTGTATTGTACCCAGTTCACTTCGAAAGGCTCCCCTTTCTTTTAGCTGAGGAGCTAAAAGAAAGAAGAAACCGGTAATTGGAAAAATCCCAGCAGCGGTGATATTATATGATAAATTACTATCTCGCTTCGCACGAAAGGAATCTTGAAAAATCCGTGAGGATTTCCTTTCCCATATCTTCCATGATACCTCCCTCTTTCGTGACTGTTGACAACTCAGGGCTCTGAAGCGTTGTCTTGGTAACCAATTCCTTATTCTCGCCCCTACGAACGAGTCAGTAGTCGTCGCCTAATGAGACTCTCCAGTTATCCCGTTTGACGTCCCCTTTACCACCTTTCTCATTATTGCCTTCACTCTATTGTATTTTACACTCTTGCTAAAGTCATCATACTCCCCCCCATCGTAACCGCTTTCCCCGCATCTACCACCATCTGAAGGGCAAGGGGAGGATTCTCTTCCCGTACATAAAATTTGGGCGAAATTGATTGCGTATATTCTATTACTCTTACTCATCATGACACCGTTACCGTCGCAAGAATGGAAAACCACTTTCTCTTTTAGGGAGAGGGTTGCCATCGTCGAGCATATGTTTGTTCTCCTTTTCCTCCACCTCATCTCCCCCACCAACCAACCAACCAGCCAACCAAAATAACATCACGACACAATCATGCATGGTTTCGCTTCAAATAATTTTTCCTAGGAGGGAGAATTTTTTGGCTCACATGGCCATCGTAGAGCCTCATTATTGGAGTCGTCCGATCCGAGCCTCGAGCACTCTCGTGCTCTATCCTCCGCCCGAGCTATCGAAGTCGAGTCCCACGAGAAGTCTTTCTCACAGGTAATTCCGCTCCTATTCCTATTTAGCAAGCTTGTTCTGTGTCAGGATCTATTTGATACTTTACTATCAATTATCTGCAATCATGCAGTGGCAACCAACCGCACAGATTCTCACTCGTGAAATCTATAGGAGGAATACACCCGCCTTTGGAAGGCCAAACTACAAGAGCTTAAGGAGAAATATGCAGAGAAGCAGCTGGAGACTCGAAGTCTCTCTGCAGTTTCGGGATCCGGCAGTGCTTTCGATGATGCTGCTTCCCAGGACATCCCGCACGCAACAGATAGGGGAATCACAATTGGCCGCTTCATTGGCTGCAGACATCACAACTCGGGGATCTTCTCGGACGTCTATAAAGCTCTATTAAAGCCCATGACTCTCATGTCGCCCGCTCAATTCGTCGCCTTGAAAGTCACTATCCCTTCTAGAATGGCCCCACCGCACGACTCCCACCGTGAGGCCAGAATTCTTCAAAAATCCGAGCACAGATGCGTCGTCAAGCTCCTCGAGAAATTTACGCTGCCGACATCTCAATTCGTCATGGTGTTTCCTTTCTACAACTATAGCCTCGACACACTCCTCAAGTCAAATGCCAAAATTGCCGGTGACCAGATGGCCGATATTTTTCAAGACGTCCTCTGCGGTCTTGAGCATATTCACTCGTTGGGGATAATCCATCGCGACGTCAAACCCTCCAATATTCTCCTCATGGGCGCAGATGGCCCTGCCGTCCTCGCGGATTTCGGAATCGCCTGGTCATCCAATGATCCCGAATCCGAGCCTGCCGAGCACAAGATTACGGATGTGGGGACTACCTGCTATCGACCCCCTGAGATTCTTTTCGGGAACACAGCTTATACCACATCACTGGATATGTGGGCTTTTGGGTGTGTCATGGCAGAGTGCTATACAGATGGCCGCGAGTCGCTATTCGATGCTGGTGACTTGGGCAGCGAGTTGCAGCTTATAGGGTCCATCTTCAGGAGGCTTGGGACGCCTACGTTGGAAACCTGGCCTGTAAATATCCCCATCACCTTAAGAAGCTCCTGCTTACCTTGCCTTATGTTATAGGAAGCATCAAACTTCTCCGACTTTGGTAAGATATGCTTCAATAGTTTTCCAGCCCAGAAATGGGAGGACATCTTGCCTAAAGCGCCAAGGCCTGTCACGGAGCTTTTATCTCAGTTGTTAGTTTTTGAGAGTGGGGATAGGCTCTCTGCTACTGAGGTACGGCCTCCCCATATATGATGCTACAATATATGCTGATCCGCTAAACATAGGCGTTGGCAACCGATTTATTTGAGTGAGGGGTCGAATCCCACAAATAGCCGTGATATATCTTGTGGGTTCCCGCGGTAGGGGTTCGCCTAGAGACTATTAAGGAATAATCAGCTATGCCGATAAGGAATGTTTCCTCTTTCTCTACTTGTTGTACGTAGTCTCAAACACCATACGAATATTATAAAACCTCCAGTCGCAACAAGTGAATCACAGGTCCAGATGGCGCTGTTTTACAAATTATTATGATAATCAACCCCACAGCATCGCACAGGTTGCCAAAGCATTAGGTTGGGATCCTCTTCACCCTCCTTCTCTGTTGCATACCCAAGGTGTTCAGGGCACCCGACCCGGGTCATACGGGTCGGGTCGTTTTGCAAACGCGGCCCACAACTTAACACCCAAGTAGGTGGGCAATCCATCCGTCCATCCACCCATTCTGGGCCATCCATGATACCCAGCGGGCGCAAGTGATCATAGTTATTAGAGCCACCCCTGCCCACGGGAGGGCCTTCCCATATACCAAAGTTACTCTCTCCCAGGGCACCACCGCCGGCCATTTGGTATCAGCTTTGTATTCTGCAAATACCCGGATGTGGGGGGCTGGAGGGAGGGAGGGAGGGAAGGAGAGAGAGTAGTCCACCCTTACTAAACCTTTTCTACTCGTACTCCGCTGCTACTACTACCCCTATACCTGGCTTAGTAGCAATCCAGAACCTTTTTATCCACCGGCAGGTGTTAACTTAGATCAGTCATTTCGTTCTGATGGGGTTTGTCGTGGATAGATGGTTGGAAGCTGTGAATTGCTCTCTGCTTGTGTGTGTGGTAACTAGTGTGCGGCTGTATATGGCCTGTGCCTTACTACTTACTGTGCTAACAATACTTACTGTGCTAACAACTGGCGCCGCTGGTTAGTTGGTCGTGAGCTCGCGAGATAGCATACCGGTATGCTGCAAGTATCTTCCGGGTCGGGTGCCACAGTAGTGTGCGGTACTACCAGAGGGTGCGGGGGATATGCACGAAGTAGGGTGCGGTAATCGCTTCATTGTATCACGATACATACCGTCCTTTCCAATTGAGAATTCTGCCATCCATGGCACATGCGGGGGCTATTACGAGTGAGGTGTTATGAACTCAAGGTGCTAATTTATTGCCATTATGATACCAACACTGTTATATTATTATAGCAGATGGCGGAAAAGATATCATGTTAAACACCACTGGACTATTCACACCCAATCAACCCATCCATCCATCCCGCCCTGTGATAGTTACAATCTACACCACACCTCCTTACTTCATCACCAATCAATCCCTTACATCCCCTCCGGAACCTAAACCAGCCAACTTTCCCCAGCCCACCCTACTACCCACCATGACCACGGGTAAGACTTGAAAGCAAGAGAAAAAAAGAAAAGAAAAAAATACAAAATATCGATCAATAGAACCAATCCCCAATCCAAACCCCATCCATTAAAATTTAAATACCATTCCGCATCCCATCCACATTTCCGCCATTTGGCACACATATCCCATCCGCCCATTCCATCTATCCAGCCAGAGTGGAAGTAAAGTGAAAGAATAAAAAGTAAAAAAGTGTAAGGAGAAAAAAGTTACAAGAATTGAAGGGGGTGCTATTTCGGCGTTCCGGGTCTCAGGCATATTGAAAGGCATTTGTAGTAGTAAGAAAGTAGAAATAGGAGAAGACAGTATACGGTACACGTTCCCACTCCAGGGTATTGATTTAATTCCTACCCCTCCACTTCCGATGCGGGCACGAATTACCGCTACTGCTAACCAGCTGCACATAAAGAGCGGACTACAAGTAGTCCGCACACGTCAAGACGCGGAGAAGACACAAAAGAAAAGAAAAGAAAAGAAACGCATAAAAGCGAGAGCGCCACCGACTGAACACCAATTGTTTAAGGGTTTCCCCCCCGATAGAAACAACGAGGGGGACGACAAAAAGGGCACACATCAGGACGTGTAATCCCTTTCCCCCTTCCTCCTGACAATTGATTCTCCCCTAGCCGATCATTTCTAAGTCGTGTGGTTGATATACCATGGTTTTTTTTTCGAACTTATTAGGATTGAGTTTTCTCATTTACTTATTCAAGGATACCAACCAGGCCAGAGCCAATTCACATGGCGTGGAAGACTGGCTGCGCGTGCTCCGGCTCGTGACCGCTAGTCTGCTCGTTCGACAAGGGAGAGGGGCGGACTGGGGCCACGGCGGGACGGGGTGGGGATCCAGGGAGACTCTGAGGCTTTTGCGCAGGGGAAACCGGTGTGGACGGTGCAGCCTCAGAAATAACAGCGGGAGTCGTGGTAGTCACAGTAATCTGAGAAGGCCCAGCTCTAAGGGCAACAGGAGACTGAGTGATAGGAGACTGAGGGCGTTGAACCGGGCTTGCTGGAATAATCCTAAGCTGAGCCTGCTGGGTCGCAGTAGCCGGGCGGTAAACTTGCTTGACATAACCCGCTGGTGATTTTGGATGAGCCTGGGCAGGCGATTGGGGACGCATTTGGACTGGAGACTGAGAGAGCTGACTTCTATTAGAGCCCGGAGATTGAGCGCGAGGGACACCGGAAGGAGAGTAAGGACGAGGAGAACCCTGACTTCCTATCGGGCTCTGAGCACGGCCGTTAGGATAGCCTGGACGAGGAGACCCTGGGTGACGTGGCTTCACAGGTCTCTGGGATAGACAAGTGCGTGGACAGACACCTTGTTGCGAACGATCAAGGCGGATACAGAGAGCCTACAAAGGGTTAGTAATCAATGTAAAACGATATGACATTAAGGAATATCAAGCGTACCCATCCATCATCATACTCATACAACAGACGAACGAGCTGACCAACACGGAGTCCAAGTTCATCTTCCATAGAAGGCTTAAAGTCCATTTGAACACGATGCACAGGCGAAGTGTTAGCAACACCAGCAGGTCCGCCAGCGACGGGAGTTCCGGCAGCAGAGTCACCACTATCGGTATATTCGACCAACGAAGAAGAGGAGGAGGCTGTGGGAGAAGTCTGAGTCTTGGCAAGAAGAGGAGCAGTACTATTGGTAGTGGTAGCACTAGAAACCGGAGCAGATGAAACTTCCCCTTCGCTCTTAACGAGGACCAAGGCAGGAGGAGGAGCTTTACGCGATTCAGATCTCGTGAGACCTACGGGAGATGAAGCAATGACGGGAGCCCGTTGCTGTGGTCGGGATTGGACTTGCGCTTGCGACTGTCGTTGGGAAACAGGGTCAGCAGCGGGTGGAGTAACAGTCAAATTAGGCAAGAACTGAGTGACGGGCCTAAGAGATGGAACCCTGGGTGCCTTCTCAGAAGTGACAGTATCGGCGCGCGAAAGGTTGTTGTTGCCATTCATGTAAATAGTAGCACCCACAGCAGCAGCACCACCAGTCTTCTCATCTTCAGGTTTTCCATATGCCTCCTGTGTCTTCTTTTGCGATCTCTTGCGGTAGACGAATGCGAGAGTGAAACAAATGACCAAGAAAACTCCAACACCAGCAACTGCCAGCCCAACTGTTGCACCAGTCGACATTCCTCCCGACGCAGACTCCTCTGAGCTAGGAGCAGCAGAAGAAGTAATAGACGCAATCGGAGCAATAGAAGTCTCGGAGGCTGACGCAGAGGTCGAGGTCAACGCCAAAATAGATTCCGAATTCGACGCTATGGCAGAGGTGCTGGTCGCAAGAGTGGAAGTCGGGCTAGCCACCTCGGTTGATTCTACATAATTTCAGTAATCCCCCCTTCCAAACCGATCAACATCAGAGAAAGAAATCCATGGATCCATACCACTGGTCGAGCTTATCGCTGATTGAGTCCTTATAGCCTCAGTAGCTTTAAGCGTCTCGCTTGTAGTCGCTCGCGGTCTCTCAGACGACGCGGCCTTGCTAGTAACCTTAGGGGGAGCAACTGTAGTCGGACTCGGACTAAGCGTCTTTTCAACAGCTTCGCCCAAAGTGGTGAACCCAATAACCTTTCCCCCTCCACTAACGGACGCAGTGACAAAAACGACATCAGTAACGACCTCAATCCCCTCAACCCCCTCTCTCCTATGGCGCGCATAAGCATCTCTGCGCATAATGCGGGAACGACGGTGATGGTTATGCGGTTCCATCTCGACCAACAGATAGTAAACCCAGTACCGAAACCAAACAATAGGCCTTCAAAAGGTAAAGCTTGAATTTGTGTAAATGTTGTTTTAGAGGGTAGTAAGGAGATTATCAATCAATTGCTTGTGATATTACTCTGCCCGCTGGGGAAAAATAAAAATAAAAGACGAGGTGACCCAAACACGCGATATCCGTCTAGTAATTTGTACGTTGGTAGAAACACAATTGGCTCCTTTCGTCACGTCACAGTAACAAAAAGAGAGACTGAGCCGAAAAAAAAAAAGAGGGTAAAATTCGAAGTTTGCTGATAAAGGAAGGACAGCTAAATGTTACGAAATTTGTAAGGTAGGAAGGAAGAGGAGGAGGGGAAGGGGAGCATTCGAAAAGGAGAGGGAGGGCGGAAGGAAGGAAGGAAGGGAAAGGGAGACTTTGCACTTGGTGGGGAAGCGGCCAAAGAAAAGGAGACCCACGAGGGTAGGCGTTGGGTTTGGGTGGGTGGGCGGGCGCGCTTGGGTACTGGTATCACTGCTGCTGCTCCTGGTGCTGTTACGACGGCATCCCACTGGGCGAGGCTCCCCCCGACCCTAGACAAAGTATCATATTTCTACGATACTCACCCACCGCAAGAGCCACGAGCAACTCACATAACAAGATCACTAGTTGGGGGACATTGGTCCACTGGCAATGGATTTAGAGCGTGCCTAGACGAACATTCACTAACGATGCCCTCTCTCATCTCCCAACGCCGCCGGATACAAAAACAGCGATATCATTTCAGGGGTACTCGAGATTCAATTGGCCAATTCAGTCTCAGCATCCAGGGATCATGGAAGGAAGGAATCGACACCAGAGGCAGCAGCAATTCCTTCGGCTAATTCGCTGAAAGAGTAAGGAGCGAAAAAGAAGGAAAGAAAACAAACGAAAGAGCAAAAAAAAAAAAAAAAAAACTAATACAAAGAAAATTTCCTCAAATGGATAACAGGTAAAAAGTACCAGCACGAGCTGGGGTAGGGGGTTATTGAGCGGGTAAGTTGAAATTGCTCCAAAATCTAGAGATATCCTTCATTCAATTGGTCAATCCGAGTAAAGTATCGGTACGAGCACTACTCGTAGTATCATACAACCCCCCCCCCCGGCCCAAACTCCAGTGATTGAATACAAGTGTGTGTGCCCTGTGACACCACCTTCATACTGGGGGATCTCTCGTGTTTATCCAGCAGGATATGTGCAGTGAAGTGCGCATCGTACAGTACTCGGATCAGAGAGAGAGGAAAATACAGAATATGTTGCTCCCCGTTCACCTTGGTCATTCGTGCAGTCCATGCTAGATAGCGGTAGCATTATGACACGGGATCTAACGGAGGGCAACATTGACTGACCAACTAACTAACACGTTCGCTTAGTTTCGTCGCTTCCTCTCCACTCGAGTATTCGGGCGCGAAGGGAAAGTTGGACAACCAACCACCCATGTTGGGGTAGGCTATCGAATTCAAGGCGCACAACCTATAGTTTACCGGTACCTCGAGGACCCTACAGTACGAGTACTAGTACAGTACGAGTACTTGTCCATCCTCCATACCCCCAGCAGTACCAGTACCTGTACTATACTGCATTCGAGTACCGGTACCTCATTACGCTCACCATACTACGGTAATCCTACTCGAGTACTGTAGGGTACAAGTACAGCGGTACCCAAACGCACGGAGAAATCCGTCCGTTCAAACAGAATAGGGGGGGAGGTGTGATAGCGCGAGACGTCGGCTACCCCATGCCCTGCTCTCTCCCCACCTCCCTCTACTATCACCATTGTACTCGTACTCGAGTACAAGTATCATATCGAACCAGCCAAACACTCCTCCCCATCTGGCGTCATGTCAGACTTCTTTCATTCTCTCCCTCCTATGACTTGTTTCCTCCTTGCCTCTCCCTCACTCTCACTCGCGAGCGGCCGGGCTGGCTGGGAGAAGACCCCTGTTGTCGTCATTTCACCTTTCGTCAACAAATCTCCGCTTTAGTTTAGCCTCACACGACTGATCCACGCTAGCGCAGGTACTCGAGTACTGTACTGTACTGTACCTGCACCCCCTTCCGGGTGAGAAAGTGCCTGATTCGCTGCCGTGTGCTACCTGAGTACAGTCCTGAAATAGAAAGACACTCACCCACATGCACCAGTCTCTGAGCACCGCAGGATGAATGGATGAAGGGAAATTGAATGTTCCGATGGGATCCATTTTGAGAAAGATCACATTCCAACATTCATGAATGGTACAAGTACGGTACTATATCTGGGAGAATGATGATGCAGACTTGTGAATAATGACGACGTTGGTCGCTATTTCTAGCATCGCACTGGACTCGACGGGATCGTGCGTGCAGTACTGTACTCTACTCTACTAGTACCGTACTCGGGCACAGTGGAAGTCTGCGTTCAACGTCCAAATACGTTGCAAAGCACCTCTACCAGTGTCGTACAAGTACGTACCTGTACCGGCAGCGTTTTCTGGTGCACAGTGCCGCATATTTCCCAAGAAAAAGTCGGATTGGAGCCGCACGCGCAAGGGCAACCGAGCCACCGCAAGGTCGCCTAGGTCGCCACACTTTAAACAACAGCTAATGACAATTGGGAAGGACGCCCCGGCGAGCGAATCCGACTTTTACGAAAAGGCACACGCACTTTACGGTACAGCACAATACGGCAGTAACAACCGTATCACCGGCAGATCATCGCATCAATCCATCAGCTACTCGTACTCGACTAAATCGCCGCAGACACCGTAGCAATATGGGAAGCACAACCACAAACAACATGCAAGAATCACAAAAAATGGCCATCCGCGCCGTTCTTGCGGACAAAAGGACTAGAATTGGGAAAATGTTCAAAATACCGGTACCATCCATGACAGGGGGGGAGGTACGTTCAACACTATGGTGTGCCCTCGAAACTTCAAGTTGCACAAAACTTGAACCTTGCCCACCAAGGCGTTAGATTGACAACGTCGAATCAAGTGAACAGCACTGCAGAAGATCGCAGGGAAGAAACAAATTTGGAAGTCTGATAAAAAGACCTCAAGAGTCTCTGTTTTTCTGTTTTCTCCGTTTTTTTTTACAACACCTTCTAAATATTTACAGTAGCTCAATTGTCGAGGCACGGTATGGTACCGTATCAGGACTCGTATCTCAGGGTTAAGATATTTTTCAAGTTGGGCCTAATGGGGAACGATCCCATGTCTTGCTTGGCCAATTGGCTTTCATTGCTTCAGGAACTTCACACCGGTATCAAGCAGGGAAAAGTGTCCCACTTTTAGTACGGTAAGCAAGGGAAACTGAAATATAACTTTTCGCAAATATCCTACTCGTACGAGTATTGGTGCTGAGAATTACAAATACTCGAGTACTGTACCCGCAGAAACTGCTGAAGCTCGCAGTCTCCGTCCCAGGATGTCTTAATTCCGGGCCAGTAGGATACCGTATCCTATTGGTGCAAAACGGTGGATTGCGGTTGGCTAGCGCTCGCTGGTACGAACCGGACGATAAGAAACGCCGACGGGAGGTGGAATCTGCACGCATCCTCCCAGGTTGGGGCGGGGTTAACATGTTCCCAGGACGGAGATATTTGTGTTGAATTTGAGCAATGAACGGCAAAATACTCGTGAACTAGTAGTTGTCTTTTTGTTCCTCAAATAGCCAAAATAAGTCTTTGAAAAAATGGCAGGAATGGGAAAAGAGAAAAGTTGAAAATATCTTTTTTTCCCCCACGCTTTTCGAAGATGCACTGTGAAGCAAATTTCCTTGGAATCCTTGGCACACAACTTGGTACCAAAAACACACGACTTTTAGGCGAGGTCGGATGAACATACTATTACTGTACAGAGACCTCTTCTAGTTGTGGGGTAAAGACATTAAATTAAATTAAATAGTTCATCTTTCCTTTTTTTCACTGTGAAGTACCGGTAATCCCTTACAAAGGTTTTCACTTTTTCATGGTATCATATATTTCCCAGCCGATAGCATCCGACAGGTTCGTTGCTGAGTGGCATGATACCGTACCATATTGAAAAGGTTGACCCTCTTCGCCCAAGACAGGGATTATTGGCCAGCAAGATAACCCCCGTCTACTATACTGCCTTATATACGAAAGTTTCTTGCTAGCGCCTGTATGATAGAGTCCGGTACTGTAAGAATTCGATTAATAAAAAGAAGGAAAAAAAAATTTCTTTTCATCCCACCTCACTGCCCAAGAATTTTTGCGAAAAAAAAAAAGACATTGCCAAGTGCGTGTCGTTTTTGGTGATGGAAGTTTTCAAATGGTTTTTCCACATCAACATGCGAAAAATCACTTTCCAAGTCTTGACAAAAACTGGACACACAAGTAAATCCATCAGCTCCTTTTGTACTCTGAGATATGATAGTATCTCTCGCATGCACTCATTCGATTAAACAAGGCAGTTATTAAATCCATGTGATGTCATAAAACATCAGCAAGATTTGTACAGTACAGTACAGTACAGTAGTTAATATTCATTCGGTCCATCGGGTAATGTCATGATCTCCAAGAGTCCATTTATATAATAAATATTATTATTATGTCCTGATCGCATCACCTTAACGCAACTCCCGCTCTTCTTCGTCCACCCCAGTAGAGAGAGTGTGTGTGTGCATTCTTGACAACTTGACCACTCATCAAAAAAAAAAATCTCACTGCACAATTCCGACTAACACCATCGATCGACAATAATGATAATAATAATAATAATAATAAAATCACCGAGGAGCTGCTCCACCGTAGCCTTTACAAGTACTCGAGCGCTCGTACACGAAGGGCGTGGAACCGAAAACGGCTTTACGGGCACTTAGTCCAGTCTAATAAATTACGAATATCCCACAGGTGAGTTGTGCAGACCCTCTTCGACGGCATGCTTCTTCCTCCACCATCATTCTCTACAGTTTCTCGGGCGGCGGGATCGTACAAAAAAACTCGTCGGTGTCGGCGTTTGAGCCTACAAGCGGTTTTGCAGGCGGCAGGCCCGAGTGAGCGTGCATGATCACCATACCTTTCCGCGGAGATTGGGGTGCTGGGAAAATGAGTGATGCCGTGTGAATCACTTTTAGAAATCGGGCCTAGGACGGATATTGGTACAGTGTGGGGCGGGCGGTGTGGGTACGGCATGGGTAAAGGAGTGTATGGGAGAACGTTCCGCTGATATTGAATGGTAAACTACCCCCCTCCTTTTCCTCCTGCTGCAGAAATATAATTCTCTATACGGTATGTAGGTATATTATAGTACAGGTAGAGTGGACCAAACCAAGCGCCGAACATAATAGGACATCGTACCGTATAAGTCAAAGTTACACATACTGCAGCAACTAATACATTCCTCCCATCTCTACAAAGTTAGGGCTTTTTCTTTGGACTTGCTGAGCGTTTGCGCTTGGTCTTCTTCGCCTCCATTGCTCGTTTTAGCTCTTCTATCTTGCCCAGTCGCCAGGTGCAATCCGATTCGAATTCGCATCTCCCGCCTGGGGTTTTTTTTTGTTAGGTAAAGGCTTATCTGAATAGAGGGGGAATGGGCAGCTTACATTTCCACGCCTCCTCAATTTCTACTCCCACGGCTGGTCTCTTACCCTGCCACCAGTCGATTGTATGGTTTAAATGCTCGGTTAATAGCGCCTCGTCATAGTCGAAGGTTTTGGTTTCCATGATATCACCATATTTCTGGCTTCTGTAACTTATCGCCAGGGTGTTACCGATTGTGTTGATGCTCTCTCTCAGTTTGCGCTGAAGGATGCCCCAAAGGCCCCAGAGGGAGTTGTTCTCTAGCAGCTCTTCGAGACTGATTTCGGAATCTAAGGAGGCAATTTGTGCGAGGAGGTTGTCTGAAAGGTTCTTGGAGCCGTCAAGACCGAAGTGCTCCAGAACTTTGGTGAAGTCTACATCACCGGCGTGAAGGCCGGAAAGGAGGTAGCGGTAGAACATTAGTTGAAGGACCGTTGCGCGTAATTGGGAGCCTCCGGGGATGGTTTGGGTGGAGCGGGTTTTGGTGTCTGATACGTATGCTATCAATTCGTGTTCCGAGGTTGAGGGGGGAGAGGAGGTGTTGGTGAGATCGATTGGCAGTAGGACTCCACCATCTGAATCCAAATCTGAGCTTTCATTAGATGCTACAGTTGGGGGTGCTTTTGGTGCCACATATGTTCTGGGGTGTGTATATGATATCTCGTCGATGATGCCTTGTATAAAGTAGCCATTGAGGAACCCAAATACGCTCAGCTCTCTCGTCAACCCACCATGGCGTAAACTGAGCAGCCCTTGACACACATTGAACAGCTTCAACCCCCACCCATCCTCCTTCGTAGTAATCTTCACCTGAACAGTTGAGTGGATCTGCTCTTCAAGGACTTTATGTACCTTCCTACCCTTCTTCATAGCTGGTGTTGAGCGTTTGGACCCCCGCTCGAGTGAATACTCGAACTGCTGCTCACACCACACACCAGATACCAAATCCGTAACTGACAGGGTCTTCCTTCGATATCGGAACCGGGCGAATGGGGAACGGATATCACTTTCGAGGGGGATTCGTGCATCAGTAAGTGGCATTTCCGTCTGAGTTTCAGCGATTCGCCCTGGAATCGGTGGAGTACTGGTGATGTTTGTTTGTTCATCATCTCTTTCTGCCACTCGCTTTGTCGCCGGTTAGAGTTTGCTTTTCTGAAGAAGAAAAATTTTGTTTTTTGCGGATGGAAGGGGGATCATTTTTTTTTCTCACCATTTGTGCACGCGCGGAGGTTAGGGTACTGAATGGTGGGTTCGTCGTCCTTCCCGACAGCGAGCTCGGGGTACCGAATGAGTCCTTCCTCGCGATCCTGATCGATAGAGTCGCTCTGGAAAACTGGAACAAAGACCACCCTCCTTGGACTGGTGGGATTGACATCGTCAATAATTCCCGGAGAGTCATCGTTGTCTATTGCCACCCGCTTCTCTTCACGGCCTTGTTGAGGGAAGTCGGTTGACGGTGGTGTTGGGTCGCAAGTGGTGTTGTCATTGACGTTGCCGTCTAGGATGTTTAAAAGGTCTCCTTCGTCGTCAAGGTTTATATCGCTCCCGTAGTCACTGGACATTTTCGGATCGAGGGTGGGTTGTTTTTTTTTGGGGGCCCTTTTTTTCTTTCTTTCCTTCTCCTTTCTCTCTCTTCTCTCCTATATCTGAACAATCTACAGGAAGATCGTCATGTGGGCTGGGGTGTTTATCGACTTGATCGAGGGTGTTATGAATGTTGGTCTACCGTACCCGGATGCGCGCGCGGTCAGACAAAGAGCGCCCAGGTCAGGGGACGTTGTATAAGAGCCTCATTCGCCACTCAAAGGATGGGAAGCGCGTTCAGATCCTGCCGGGAATGAGACAATGTATTTGTGTGCCACAAAAGCTGCCGGTATACGGTCGCAGGTGGAAGATAGAAAAGACGAAGCATCAAAATCCCTTGTCTGATTGCGATGTTGTGTCCCAGCATAGTAGTATTATACCGGTACTCGCACAGTGTTATCTGGGATCTGATGTGATACTCGGCGGTTCTTTCATTACGATAAGGCATAGACAGGTTCAATGGGAGTTGAAGCTTTCGCCACTCGTGAAATCGCTTGACAGCTTTGTGATTTTTTCCCAAATATCATACCAAAGGGTTGAAGAAGGGAAGACAGCCTGCAGCTATGACTGTTCCATCTGCGACCCACACCCCGACTCTTCGTGTCATCAAGGTTTTTAACCCCTAACTTATGTGTCTTGCCGTGGTGGACAGTGGCGTCAACGAGAACTCGAGAGTTAATCAAGCAAAGCTCAAATTAATAAAGCTGATAAAAAAAAAAAAAAAAAAGGAGACGGTGCAGGGGTACGCCACAGATTTGTTTATTTATTTGTTTAGAATTTAGCTTGTCCAGATGGCCTACGCAAGTTAGACTACGAACTTGGTTCGGCACCTGGCACCACAAGAGATCCATTTTTGCCCGAACCGCACATCGCTGTGCCCAAGCGCAGTACAGTACCTGTGTGTCCAAGGGTTTCTACTAGTAGTAGTACCGGTAGTACTGTACGAGTACTTGTAGATGGGCTTTATTTCTTGTAGTGAGATTGGTTATTTCTATGCTTTCTCGCGATGTGGGTTTCTCCGTTTGAAATTGTTGGTATTTTCTTTGCCGTGAATGATGCATGTGAGTCGCATAAAAAATAAAAGAAACATTGATGGTACTCGAGTGTCATGCAGTAATATCATTCTGCACTCAGAGATGGAAGTAAGGGTCGAGTTCTCCAAGTCATTGCACTGAAGTACGAGTACTTGTACAGTACGGTACTCGGGTATGATACTGAGTTGGCCAGAGTTGTAGAAAAGATCAGCAAGTTAGAGTCCCCGAGAACCCAGACCAGCCTCGGACAGGTGTAGCATGAGACTGATGATTTCTTTTTTGCTCCCCCCTTTTTTGCTTTCTATAGTATCTGAGTCTCCAGAGTTTGATAGGGAATTGGAACTTTGAAACTCTTCCAATGAATAGTATCATAGCAGCTACTGGCTTCCACAATGACCCAGATGCAACTGCTCCGGGATTTTAACTTTCTCCACTGTCCCCCCCCTTTTTTCCCATGATGTCAATTTCATGATTCCCGAGATTCCTTGTTCGTATCCCTGTTTTTCTCGATTTTTACTTGTACTCGAGTACAAGTACTGTACTGTGCTAGTACTGTACAAGTACTTCCACCTCAAGCAGATGGGGTGGCACTCTGCAAGCTTTCTCTTAAGAAGGGACCTTCACTGGTCGCGGCTACTGTATTTCCCGAGTATCTTCCGAGCCCTTAGTCTACAACAGATGGCATCATCAAGCCTCTTTGCTCCAGCACTGGTATGATACAAGTATCGTACTTACTTCCTTACCCCGTGCCTGTATTTCTTATGTTACTGGGTTTTTAGGCCATACCTTACGAGTAGGGTGCATGCCATGGATTTTCCTGTAGTTAGCTACAAATAAACCGCGGACTTGACAAAAATAATAATAATTTTTTAGCCCGTACGGTACCGGTATTGCCCCTACGGAGGTATTATGGATATCAGACAGTTGGTCCCATCACTGTGGCTTGGCGCTACTCTTATCCTACGGGGATCGGTGCTTGTAAGGGTACCGAGTCCAGGGCTGTACGATACTGGCACTGGTATGATACCGTACCTTCGATCAAATATATTATCCTGTTCCTCGAGCACTCGAGTACCGGCACATTATGAACATCTGGCATCTTTCAAGTTAGCGCCGATGCGTTGGACTGCATCGCGAATACGAGTGATTACTGGTATCAGTATCATGGAAAGAAGGTGGTTCCAAGCCTTTTAGACAGTCCAATGAGGGGTCTGGCATTATAAAGTCGAGACATTTCCACTCGTGGTCTGACCAATGGGAGGCAGTTTAATACCATAGACTGGGAAACACTACAGTAGAATAGCCCGAAAGCTTCGCTAGTCATTGTCGTATCACCCATGAGTCGTGTGTGCCGCTGGCCCCCGAACGGGTTTAGAGCACAAAAAGAGTGACATTCTATGATTCTGTTCCTGTTCGCATTGCCAGCCCAACCTGGTTAGGACCACAGGTACTCGAACAGGATTGCATCAACTTTGCATGATCAAAGTTTGCTAACTAATTTTCCCGGGTGGATGCGTAGGGCGCTCTATGACTTCTGGACTCTGATACCGGTGATACGCTATCTCCTGCTATCATAAAAACCTGTCTCTCTGGGGAAATGTGATCCACTGCATGTTGGTTGACGGCAAGTGTGGCGAAGAGAGTGTGATTGGCTCGCAGGTACTATAGCTTCGCCCACTCAGAGAGCAGTATATTGTGGATCCAGGAGGAATAGGGTTCGCATGCCATTTTTCTTCCCACTTACAGGGGGGAGCCAAGATTGGCCCTTCGTCTGGTCACACTATCCGAATTTTGGCCAGTGGGAACTGAAATCGCCTCACTTAAGCCAGATTGGTTGGTCGGAATAATGTGATATTTACTCATTTATGCCCACCCCTCCTAGGTACTCGGGTATAGTCCATATGCGGGGCTGGCCACGGCAAACTTCCGAGAATAAACCCGGATTTTTTTCCAGCTCTTACTGACTGAACTCCCCCCACAAATCTTCCCCTTGGACCTTGATGAAACCTCAAAGCCATTGAGGACTCTTTCAGCAGCAAGCTTCAAATCACTGACTTCGGCATGCCGCTCTGGGGATGCGATTATACAGCCTGTGTGAACTTCGCAGTTCGTAGGCATGGAGACTGTGTGCTCTGTGGAAGGCATCTCTGTTTGTTACATTTGCAGTTGGAGTTTCATCGGTGTCCAAGAGTGAATGTATGTCTTTCTTTTGCTGCTGAAATTCCGTCTGCCACTTTTTCCCTCTCCTTCCTTAGACTATCCCAACTGACGGCTTTCAGACGAAGGAGTACGAGGTTTCCAGTCAAGAAGCTTTGATAAAGGAACTGAGAGCTCTTTTCCAGACTATCGATGTCAATGCCCTCACTGTGATTGCCTCTAAGCTTCGGGGTGGTATCTCCTGCTTCGCGAAACCTTTTCATTATGACAAAGCGTCTCTCCGTCCTGCCATGGGTGCTATCAACCTCCATCTTGAGCTCGTGTTTGATGACGGCATTAGCTGGATGGCAAGACTGAAACGTCGTAATACTTCCACTCCACCAGCAGCGGTACGACCTTATTTGATTAGGAGCGAAGTCGCAACTTATTCTTTCTTGAAGAAGGAAACCAAAGTTCCTGTGCCAGAGGTTTTTGCGTATGCCCTGGATTCGAACAATCCAGTGGGAACGGGGTACATATTGATGGAGACGATCAAAGGGAAGAATTTGCTTTCAGCTTCACCTACGAACGGACAGTTGAGTAAAGTTTTGGCTCAATTGGCCGAAGTCTACCAGGAACTTTACCGGCATCCATTTCCACTTATGGGGTCTCTAGATACTCCTGGATCGACAAATATTGGTCCTGTCCTTCACGACTTGATGGCGGATCTGGCTCTCACAATTAATGGGGGCCGCAATACTCGACAACTTGTCGCCTTTCCGGGACCTTTTATCAATCTGAAGGATTACTATTGTGCACTAATTCCTCGCATTCTCCATTTGATTGTTGTGGGAGAACTATACCCATTCTGGGCTGTTGATGCCTTCCTTATTCACAGGTTCCTTTTCGATTTATTGGGGCAGTGGTCGGAGGACATACAGGAAACTGGGAGGTTTTATTTGCGCCATTTTGATGACAAGGGTGATCATATTATGGTTGATGAAGACTTCAACATCACCGGTATAATCGACTGGGAGGGTGCATACACAGCCCAAAAGACGGAGGCATTCACATCACCGATAGCCCTTTGGAACCCCGAAGAATTCTTTTCCGAGAGAAAAACACTCAGTAATTCTGAGCTTGAGTTCGCGCAGCTTTTGGATGATTCTAGTCACGGGCGCGCGGACCACCCCACTAATATTAATCTTGGTGATTGCGTTCGGTTGGGGAAGATCTTCCAGAGGTTTCGGATTTGCGTTGGTTATACCCTCTATGACGAGGACGTGGAAAACTACAGAAAGGCGTTTATGGGACTTCTGAGGGAATTTTCTATACACCATGAGGGACCCTGGGAGGAGTGGAAAGCCTTTGCTCTCAAAAAATATTCGGGGGATGAAAAATTGGCCTGTTTGCTAAAAAGGGAGGGTTGAAAACTGGCTTGTAGATAGGGGTTTTGTGAGGGGATGCTAGAAAAGGGTTGTGGAAGCAAAAATCGACACTTTTCTTTTTTCTTTTTCAGCGTCTAGCTGCATCGTTGTCGGAATCAAGGCTAATGTTCTTTTTCGGGGTATTTTGCTATCGTAGTTAGACTATTTTTCACTGGATTATATTCTAAGTTGGATATATGTATTTGATTCTGTGGTGGAATAGAGTGTTCAAGCGGAACTAATATTTTCTTGAGAAGACGATGATGAATGAGTCTTATTTTGCTCAAAGAGGGGCTCCGTGTTGTGTGTGGAGGTGCAACTATTCCATTGGCATAAATCCTAGACCCTTTTGGGGTAGTCACGAGCTGTTGCTATCTCTTGGTACTTCTACCGTGCTCACTAGATGGCACCTCCCCTGGGCGATGTTAGGAGCACTTGTGCGTCATAGTATTTGTACGTACTGGCGCTTGCATAAAGTGCCATAGCCCTGGGTGTGTATTGTAGCCCGATAGATCTGCGTTTGAGGGCCAAATGGTGTTTAGCAGCTATGCAGCATTTTCTCAACTGGTGTCTTAGTTTATCATCCGAGTGAGAACGGATGAATCTCACTCCCCTACAAGTATCATAATAATATTATTATGTTGCCAAGCATGCTTACTAATTTTTCTGGAACAGCAGAGATTGTCGTCATGCATGCTGCGTTTGTCAGTGCATTCGCACTCTCAACTGGTGACTGACTCGTCTCTGCACTTTCCACTCAAAGAGCCAAATACCGCCCTTCTCTCTCCTATCGCCTCAACCGAAAAACCGAAAACAATACCCATAACCTCAGGAACTCACTAGCACAAGTTGCCGGATTCTACGGTCATTCCGGCAATGAGCAAGAAGAAGTCATCCTCTCGCGGGGGCAGTAGTTCGTCTTCCCGCCGCGGTGGCGCTGCCTCTGCTCGGGGGGGTAAAGGCGCTGGTGGTCGGAATGGGAGTAATGATTCTGCTCGGAATAACAAAGTTAGCCCTGGGCCATCTTCCAAAACTCCTTATGTTCCCGCAGTGTCCCCGCTTTCATACACATCTGAGGGGCCCGATCTGTCCGAGGTGTCTGACCCTTCTATGGTGGTCCTATTGAAGCTCCTGTCGAAGAAGGACGAAACTACGAAATCGAAAGCCTTAGAGGATCTACAAGTGAAAATTGCGGGCTTGGAGGACGTGGAGGATATAGTTCTCGCGGCTTGGGTGCGCGATGCCCACTTTCCACCTTGCTGAGTCGGAATAAGTTGAGGCGGGATTTGCTGACTTATTCTTGTCGTTGACCGCTTTCGCTTCGTGTTGGTTTCTTCCTAGATTCGATTATATCCCAGATTATCAGCGGATATCTCGGTAGGCGTACGTCGGCTAGCCCACACCGTCCACGGAATTATTTCGCAGAAGAGTGGAAAGAGGGTTGCTAGACACATGTCAGAGGTCGTAGGACCCTGGCTGGCTGGGCTGTACGATAGCGACCGAGGTTCTGCGAGGGCGGCGGGGGAGTCGCTGAACGCGGTATTCGGTACACAGGAGAAGATACGGAATGTCTGGGCGGCATACCAACCAGATATTTTGGACTATTGCTCTAACGTTCTTAAGAATGAGACTGTGGGTTCATTGAGTGATGAGAGACAGGTTTCTTCCGACGAGGCGGAGTCTAAGTTTGCGAGAGTTATAGCTACTTGTGTTCACACGGTTGCGCACCTTATCTGTTCGTTTTCTCCTGCTCCCATTGTTCCGAGTGATTTGGTGTGATGAAACGTAACGTTCTGGCTGCTCATGCAATTGTAGGTCAATTGCCGCCGGAAGAGATCGAAAAGCAGTCTGGGAAATATGAGGACCTTCTTGAGATGGCTCACCTCTGGGAGTTTGGGGGCTATGACGATCCGTATCTCCGGAGGTCCATCTATAGACTACTCAGGACGTGTTTGGTAAACCAAGAGGGTACCTATTCATCCCAAAAGCACTTATCTTAGCCATTGCTGATGACCAATAGGCTTTATTTTATTAAGTTTGGAGGTGGTGGCCAACGCCCTGATGGTAAAGGCATTAATGTCGCCTCAGACTGGTTCTGTCACAGAGCTATTAGATGCGATCCTAGACCTGACTTCGCACACGTACAAAGCCTGGATATCGGTGACACCTCCCCGGCAAAAAGCATCGCTTTCTCTTGTGGTAGAGTTCATAAAATGTGGGAGCCAGGGCGGGTCACCGGAGTATTGGCATAAGGTTTCAAAAATGATTACGTTGATGCCTCGAGAAATTCTCCCGAAAGATGTCGAAGGGGTCACTGAACTCATAACGGGTGTTCTGGATGGGATATGGAGTGGGCCCGAGCCGAGGTCACACATAACTGCCGCCTGGGGTGCATACTTCCGGGTTTGCTATCATATGATGGCGACAGGAGAAGTTGATACTCAGGATGAAGTTACTGCCTATCTCCTGAGAGACGCACTATATCCTGTTTTTGAAGGGTTTTTACTGAAAAATGTCGAGAATGCACAGTTCAAATTGCCGTATTTTGGAGCTGAAATATGTGCTACTGGGATTGCTATGGCAGGGGCGATGGCGGATGCTCAAATCGCTAATCTTGTCGTGAAAGAAATTTGGGAGAAGCTCGAGAGATCTATAGCGGGTAATATTAGTTCTGATACCGATCAGAGAGCAGACTCTCCAGATAACCGTGTAAATCGCTGGCATGGGTGGGTTGACTTCTCGGCAGAGATTCTTCAGAGGGATAGTAATTGTGTGGTTGATCTTGTGAAAGAGAGCATTGTTAAGATATTTCTTTTGAGTCTGGATCGCGTCATCAAGGAAAAAGGTGGATATTTTGGATTTATGTGTTTGCTGAACAGCGAGCAGGGCTAACGAGAAAACTAGGAGAAAATGTCGAAATTACTTCATTGTTGGAATCTTTACTCATGCGATGTCCGAAGCTTCTAAAGATTGAGGAAGTGAAAAAGGTTTGTTTTGTGCCAATTTTGAGAAGATGTAGCAAGAGCTGATAGATCTTAGTCTGTCGCATCATTTTTCGCAGATCATGCCCCGGAATTCATGTCATCACCCTCATGGAGGCAAGTGTTGTCTGGGCTTATAGCTTGCGCTAAGAAAGCCGCTGGAGAAGAATCATTTCAGAGAGCCTGGGACAAGAACATTAGCGCACTATTGATTTCATCCTTAGCGAGGGAAAGAAAGGAGACCGCAGTATTTCAGCTTCTGAAGTCGACTCCTACATTGCTCCAAGGGAAACTGCCATTTGTCCAAGAATTGGACACTTATGTGGTGAATAAAATGCGGGAGAGCATTAACACGGACAACACTATAGGCTGGGGAATAATGAGGGCGGCCATGGCTTCCTCAGGTATGGATTCCTGAAGGTGCGCATTGGTACATATATACTTACAAGCGGCGTAGGAACAGTCATTTCCGAGGCGACGATCTCGACAATGTTTCTGGAGCTGTTAAATAATCTCTCCCCTGAGGAAGAAGATCGCACTATGAGGGTTCTCAAGCAGCTCAGATTAGTGCCAAAAGAAGCCTTGGCAGAGTTTGCGCGCTCGGAGAATGGTGTTGGGTTCTTATCTACGTTGCTCGTCCTGACAGGGTCTCCTTCGGATGAGATTGCGATTGCCGCAGGAAGACTAAATAAGATCCTCGAGAAGGAACTATCTAATAGCTCGGGGGTTCTTGTTAGTTCTTTGTTAGATGTCCTGTTAGAAAGTGTTCTCGAACCGAAGGACTCTGATCCTGGGTATGTCATGCACTATTTGCTCTGGTATTTGAAGATTCTGATTCTTTTTAGTCTTAACTTTCTGGCTGAGAGGGCGCACGATTTGGTCCATCGGGTTCCGGAAGATGAGCAGGTAGCGCTTATCGAGAAAGTTCTTTTTAATGAGGATCAATGGAGGTCTAGTTTGAGCCCGTTCTTGAAGAAAGCTCCAAAGCTGTCATTAGCTATCTCTAATCCCATAGGTGGCGCCATCTTTCTGGTTAAGGATTCCCAAGATGACGCTAGTTCGGGTGAGATAGCTCGCGATCCGGACGGTCTGTCTAGAGTTCTGCGGATGGCTGTATTTATTATCGAGTTTCTCAAAACCGTGGGAGCCCATGAAAGGAAGGATGAAAAAGCTGCGCATATTTTGAGAGGCATTACCGATGATTCGAGAGTAACCCTTCTGAAGTATCTTATGCTGGTTTCAGTACTAGCAAACGACAGCGTTACTATTAGGGAATCAAACCATTTATGGAATCAGCATTCTTCGGGAATGGAAGCCGAGATGCTGGAGTTTGTTTTTGAGTCTCAGCGCTTTTTCATTGAATCTTTGAAGCATGAGCCAGAACCTGAGGCCGGAGGAGCAGATAGGATTCCTGGATATATCTTTAAATTACTGGATTGCCTTATGTGCATGTCAAAGCAGGAGACCCCAGAAGGATTCTATTCCGCCAGGATATTAGAAACAATGATTTCCACCCTTTCCCAAGATGGCAAGATCTCCTCGGCGCAATCTCAGAGCTGGCTAAAGTCAATTGACATCAGAAAAGGCCAAGGGATTTATTGCAGCACAGCTATACTAACAGGGCTTAGCGAGTTGCTGGAGCACACTAAGGAGGCGGAGAAATTAAGAAATGGGTTAGCGAGTGATATTCCGGGCATACCAGCCTCCGAAGCTAGAGAAGCGGGTCTACGAAAAATCGTTTTACTAAACGCAGCGTTACCTAAGCCCGGACAGGACACACCAGCATTACCGCAGCAGCGGGCAATATTCCTTATCAAGCATCTTCTTAGTTGGTTCGAAGATGAGGCGTTCGCGGTGAATCCTAGCTATCCGGTTATTGCGGAGGCTTCGAAGGCTATTACTACGGTCCTGCCGGTTGTCAAGAAGCTTTACGGAGAGCATTGGGAATTGATTTGCGAACATGTGGCTAATTGCTGGGCGGTATGCTGACCTGGTTATATTCTTTTTCCTTTTGGCAAAAGTTAATTTGAGAGATAGATGTGCACCGGTGCTGAAGAGACAGATCTGCCAGTTATTTTTACATCGCTGAAGTTGTTCCAAGCGTTAAAGTCACTGCACAAGGAAAATGATGACTTTAAGGATGCGTGGGATGGGCAGGCTGATGCAATACATGCCTCTTTGATGGGGCTGCTTCGTAGTTCCAGAAGTTTGAATCCGGTTCCCGTTTATGAATATATCAATGGCTGACCGAAGCAGTTGGTGATGAACACGACCAACCTCGTAATCTTTGTAACGCCCTCTTAGCCCGCCTTACCAAAGGGATAGATCTGAGGTATATTGGTAGCCCAGAGGAGACTTATTCACTTCTAAATGTCCCTTCACGCTCAATACAAGAAGCAGCGTTCGAAATTCTCCATCGGCACATCCCTTCAGTACAAGAAGAGGTGTCAGTAGAGGCGGCTTTATCAAAAGAAGAGAACTTTGAACTCTCACTTCCTCAGGAATTACTATCGTTGGTTATGGAACCCCCAACAGGTGACGGGGCACTGGAACTAGATAGCGAATGTGGAATGTCTTGGAGTCTCCGTGGCTACCTTCTAACTTGGATCCTAATCTTCGATCATTTTGAAAACTCCGTACATACACATCCCCTTCCATCATTTACCACCCCCATATCCCTAGTAACTAACTAGTCCAACAGTCCTTCAAAGTCCGAACAGCCTACGCTGAAGCCTTAAAAGACGCTGATTTCCTGGATCCCCTCTTTAACTACACCTTCGACATCCTCGGGCACTCCGGCGGCAAGCCGATCGACGCCTCCAAGCTCCCATTCGAGACATACACTCTCGACTCCTCACTGGAAAACAGCACAAACTCCACTTGGGAAGCCCACCGGCTACTGACACACATCTACTACCGAGCCCTCCGTCACACCCCATTCCTCGTCAAGCGCTGGTGGACAGAATGCAAATCCCGCAAAAAGGTGTTTGCGGTAGAGGTGTTTACGGAGAAGCACATGTCGCCGCTGCTAATCGAGCGGGAGCTCTCCTCCGTTCAAGCTTGGATCCAATCCCACCCCGGGGGAAGCGAAGATGACGAAATGGCCGTCAAGATCCTCAAAGCCCAGACAATCGAGGTGACAGCAACATACCCCATCGACGACCAGTCCATGGAGATGCGCGTGCGCATCCCGCCAACCTTCCCACTGCGCCAGGTGGAGGTGGAAGGCGTGCGGCGCGTCGGCTTGACGGAGAAGGACTTCCGCAAGATGCAGCTGGCCTCGCAGACCGTCATCAACTTCCAGTCCGCCTCCATCATCGACGGTCTCGCCCTCTTCCGCAAGAACCTGGCCCTGCACTTCGAGGGTGTGGCCGAGTGCGCCATCTGCTACTCCATTGTGGCCGTCACCCCCGATCGCAGGCTCCCCAACAAGGCGTGCGCCACATGCCGGAATAAGTTCCATGGGACGTGCTTGTTCAAATGGTTCAAGAGTAGTAATTCTGCGTCTTGCCCTTTGTGTGAGTCTTTCCTTTCTCCCTTGGTTTTGCGCCCTCTCTCTCAGGGATGCTAATGCGTGGTCGGGACGGGACAAACAGGTCGGACGGCGTTCTCAATGTATTCTTGAAGGGTTCGATTGATCGAGCTTCTTACTTACTTTTTTGTTTTACGTTGGGATGTGGGAGGCTATGATGGCGATGCTGGACTATCTTCCCATGTTGTGCTACACCTTCATCGTGCAGCTAAAAAAAGTTTAGTTTTTCTCAAATTACTTTCTTTTTCTTGTGCTCTGGGTTTCACGTTATGACGGGGACCCCCAATCCTGTGATACAACTTACGAACACAGATCTGCGATAATTGTTTTTTCCGCTGGAGAGGGAGAAAAAAGACCATCCAGCCAGTACGACACAAGTACCGTACGGCGATCACTTGATACGAGAAATGTAAAGAACACCTGAGCAATTGTGCCATTAACAAAGCTGCACTATCAGGCTACCACAATACAAGAAGCAATTGAGGTAGTTAGGGAAGGAAGAGCCAACAGCGACAACAGGCAGCGAAGTGGGAAATAGGCAGACAGCACTCCAACGACGACCAGCACAGCGTTCCATAGACCAAAGCAGAAATAAAAAGCCCCAGGTAAAAGACGGGTGCACCCTCCGCATCGTTGCCTATCAAATGACACCAAAGCAGCACCGTAACTTAGAAATGGTGCAGTTTAATAAATAGAACAACGTGACGGGCCTTTTTAGCCCTCAAACCAACCATTCCCGATAGCGTTCACGTTCAGGAGATTTTCACAAAAAAAAAAAAAACTTGAAAGAGGGTAAAGGAAAAAGGTAGAAGAAGCGAGAAAGAAAACTACATCAATATCCCCCGGAATTTTGTTCTCCGCACTATCCACTTAGAAATTGAATTTTAAAGTGTCAGTGTCAGTTTTTCTCATTGAATGTCGCCCGACCCCTACCCAACGCTCGACATCCACCCAAATTCTTCGAAAAATGAAGATTTCGTCTCTGAACAACTTAGGCAACTATAGGCTCAGGAGCGGCAGCCTTAACATCACTCTCGCCATCGACTGCTGGAAAACCAGACTTGGGCACATCAGGAAATTCATGGGAGGGGCTGTTGTTCTCAGGGAGTGAAGATGCCTGCGATTTTTCCGTAGCAGGAGACTTCTTTCCGGCGTAGCCTTGAACCTTTTGGGTAAGTTCAGAAGCAGTGGCACGGGCGCGCACACTGGCATCGTCGATATACTTCTCAGCTATCTGGCGACCGTTGGCCAATTGGGCATTGGCGTATTCATTGGCCCATTGAATCTGTTCATCAATAACCTCCTGATTCTGGAGATAGATCAAGGGGGCAGTAAAAGCAGTAATGGTTGCTAATAACGGTAACAAAATCCTGTTAGCCTAAACCCTGATGGACGCTGCCAAGAGAGGCAGTGGAATGGTCACGATGGGGAAACCGACTGAGGAGTGATAGAGCCCATAATGGGATGTACTTTATAAGGAAATATCCGATGAACGAAACGAAGGATGCCTAGAACAAGAAAAAAAAATTATTGTCAGAAACGAAATCCGGCACCATGGAATGAGAAATATGTTACGCACCACCACGGTAGCAAAGATATTCTCAGCAAACAAGACCCTCTGGAATTCGAGAGCGAAAAAGTTCAAGAGATCGTGAAGCTCCCCGAATAGCCGGTCGAGTGAGTCCCTCGGAATAGTGTAATACGGTTTTGGCCGGATTGATGAAATAAATCCTCTCGTGCCAAAAGGCTTAGAGGCAATTTCTAGAAAAGTCACAACTATCCGTTTTGTGCCTCATGTCAACTTCGATACTTTTCCGAAACACCCGAACCAGCTCATGCAAGCTTATCTGTCAAAGGGGTGCTGGGGGGTAAGGAGACAAGGAGAGAGAAGAACTCACGGAAAAAGAGGATATAGGTAGCCTTGAAAACATAGCGAAGAACATTGACGAAACGGAAGGCGAAAATTAAAGAAATCGCAGCGAAAAAGAAGAATCCGGTTGCACGTGGGAATTTCCACTAGAGGTAATGATGCACATTTACGTCAGCAAGGGGTGGTGGAGTGGGGAACAAACCCCGGAGCACGAAGATAAGGATAGAGAGAGTGAGACAAACGGTGAAAAGATCATAGAAGAAGCTGTGGTAGTGAGTGAGAGGCTGATCACTATCAGTGGTATCACTGTCCTGAGAAGACGTAGAGTTGGCAAGACCTGAAAAGTCGGCCTTAGCGTTCTGGATGGTGGGATGAGATCCTAATACAGATCAGTTCGGCAGTTCACGAGATAACGAAAAGAGAGAGGTAAAGCCCGAATGTTGGAATGTTCGAAGAAAGCTAAACGAGACGAAAAAGTTAGCAAACCTTGGATTCGAATAGAATAGGGGGTTTGCGTCCGTTGGAGTTTATACTAACCTCACCGTTAATGATCTGAACAGCCGCCCCCTCTGGCGTAGAGTTGTCAAGATCAGACATTGTGGTTGTTGTGAAGAGAAAAAACTATTCGAAAGAATAACAGAGGAGGAGCAGGAGATAGAAGACTTGCTCTGAAGTGGGCAGATATCGGTAACAGGATGGTGGAAGTTGTAATAACTTGATAAAGTGGAAGGGGGGGTTGTGAGTGTAGGGTGTGGTGTGGTGTTGTTAGAAGAGAGGGAAAAGGGTAGAGAGGTTAGATGGATGGTGGGAGGGATGAGTAGGAAGGCCGGTATCTTGTGGTAGCATGTAAATTTAACGCACTGTACAAAGTAGGGTAGGCTTCTCTTTGCTATCGCTCTTTTTTTCTTTTTTTTTTCTTTTTTTTTTACCCGACACTCCCTACTTAACTTACTTCTTGTGACAAGCCCGGGAGTGTGTCGTGCGCGACGTTGGGGGAAGTGTCCCAATTACGTCGTGGCCGAATAAACTGACGGCCAATTCGCTACGGGACCATTGTACAAGTGGCACAGTCACTGGGCCACCCCAAGCTGTGAGCTCTCTCGCCAAGCACTGGTGCAAGCCTACGTCAGTCTCTCGCATGTGATGATACGCTGCTCCAAGTGGCTGATGAACTGGCAACGGGCGACAAACGTGATCGAAAAAAAATCCCACACAGGTAGACTGAAGACGAGAAAATCCCTTGTTATTGTTGCACATACTCGAGTAGATGTCACGCCTAGAAGGCTTCAGGAGGAGCAAATAAAGAACATGAATTAAAGGTGCAATACTTTGCTCCGTGTCTGGGTATGATACACTAAAGGTTACCGCTACTATGGCTTCCTACCTCTTCTTGCAATCTGACATCGAGTGGGGAAAAATACTTCATCGAGGAACAGCGGAATACCGGTAGGCAGTTGCGATGTCCACATATCTTTGCCATACAGCTAATTTACCCCTAGAGTAACACGATAAGTGTAGTCTCTCAGCCTCGCTGGTGCACGGCTTTGTGTGGAATGGAAAGTTCCAAGAGCGGAGATAGCCCTCTCGATGTGCTAACGACTACATACTCGTACAGCCTCGGCCACCGACTAGACAAATGATCATCAAGTGAAATCACCATGCCTTCAGAGCCTCTCCAATCACAGCCCACCTCCAGCAGATTTCCTCGAGAAAGTTGCAGCTGGGAACAAAAACCATCAAACACTTTCATACAATTTCACAGTTATCATAAGAGGAAAGTTACCCATTCTAAAACCCGCCACAGTATCCTTAGGTAATGTAGATAAACCTGTAATTGCAAATGAATAATGATAAGCACTAGAAAAGTCTCTTAACTGGTCAATTGCTGACTGGTCCTGAAGGCCTGCGGTTCCTCTTTAATCAACTCTCTCAACTTATTTGTGTTAGCAGTATTTCCTGTGATCGCTCCCTTAGAAATTTCGAGTCCTCGTGAGAGTGCCGTTCCCCTACGAGGGGCGTAAGTTGCAGACTTAGCGAAAACCTTTATGACGGCCGAACGAGGATCCTCGGGATCCCCATCGTGGATTTTATCCCTAAGATCCCTAACCCGTGCTCTGAGAGCGGGAGTGCAGTACCCGAATGATCCCTTTCATCAGAAAAAAAAAGGCGAGGACGGGTGGAAACCGCAAGGAGAATCGATCTATTGTTTAATCTTCTCCCGATCCTTACCGACTGTCGCAATACCCCTGGTCGATGCCTATTCACCCTATATCACTCATCAACTCCTGTTCATCGCGAAGTGAATATCAAAAGCACACTGTTGAATTCTTCGGGAATCCCAAATTGACGCAGGGGTCAGAGCGTAGTCCGTCTGTCTCCCCCATTCCCGTATTCGTATGTAACAAGAAGTCAATTCCGTTCTCCCGCGTCCCCGCCGGCCCCTATACCGAAATCAATGTATGATAGATTGATAAAGCCTAAGTTACCCTCTCTGCCAATGACATACGAGTATGATACACCTGCTAACCAGCGGCCCAGACTAGCTTTTCCTAGCAGCGATCATGCCAAACTTAACGCCTTCCACAAGCGCAATTAGGTCCTCAACCTTCTCCCTGATAGAAGCATTCCGTCCAAGGTGTCCGTGGTGGAGTACTCGAGTAGGTTGCTCTAGCCCTATTCTCCTTAGCGCTCGACATTCTGGTTTGAGGGTGGTTATTATCGAATGAACGTATTCTTGCGGAGATGGAAGCGGAAGTATGTATACACGAGAGTTTGGCCCGAAAGTAATAAGGTCCCCGGAAAGCGGGCGAAGAGCAGCCATATATAACTTGATGTCTCTCCCCTCTTTTTTTTTTTTTTTACGTACCTCATTGTAAAGAATACAGGTGCCGTGGGATCTCCTTGCCGTACGAAAGGTAGTCGGATTGATCATTTATGTCCTTCCGCTCCCCTTCCCCGCCGATCTTAGAGAGAACGGGAGGGAAGGGTTACCGAAGCCAACGTTCCATCATACCCCTATCACAAACCAATTATCAACATTTTAGTAAGCAGCCCGAGCCAAAGAATATCGCAACACTCAACTCAGACTACTCGAGTACTGGTGCTACATTACAGTGCAGCAGACAGGTAACACTGTGGTTTCAGATCTTATTTCCGGAGAAAGAAAGGTGACTGATTCAATGGGCGAGATATCCGTTCCGACAGCCTTACCTGCAACAATCATCTGATCGTAGTTGCTGCCGCTAACAAGTTGAGTGAGCTTGTCGCACTTGAGGTCGTTCAGTAGGCTTTCGACAAGTCGAGAGCAAGGCAGGAGCTCTCAAGCGATGGGCGGTCGTAATAGTCTACCAGCATGCGGAGTACTTTTTACGAAATCCCAACGGCAGTAGTGGCCAGCGAAGATAAGGTGCACTACCCTAGATTACAAGAAGATCAATGGTGATAGTGTGGTTTGATGGCAAATGATCACCCGCGGAGGCCGGTTCAGTCATGTTTGAATATACAGTAGAGAGTCTGTATAGCGTTCAGGAATTATACGGGTGCTGACTGACATATGTAGGGGAGGAGTAAAAGAGAAAGAAGAAAAAGTCTTGCCACCGATCGCCGACCACTTCCCTCAGGGTCCGGGTCTAGAGTCGGATTCTACTACCTCAATCTCCCAGTTCCAGTAGGACAGGAGTTTTTAATTCTCCTGCCCTATGTGATGGATTATTCAATAACTCATTTCCGAGCAGGAATCGAACTCCTGGGCTCCTGCTAAGCGTACAAGGGGGTTAATTGGTTCTTGACATATTAACCACTATGCCAGCTAGGTACTTCACATAATGTTACCATGGGAACAAATACTTATCCTTCTAGTAAGGCGGATTTACGATACCTTTTTTTCTTCACCAGTGGTCAATGAAACTACTCTGTATCGCCAAATACTTTAATTCGTTATGACTCAGTGAAGCCCACTTCATCAACTGTATTTTTTAGAATTGGAACATCTCGCGTACTAGCATCCTTATACCGAACAAGAACTTAAATATCAATAACGAAATCTCAAAAAAGCCATCGCTAGGGAGAATACATAAGATGAGTGAAGCTGCTATGGGAAGTTATGGGATTTTATCACCTGAATGCTTCCTGGACTGGCTGAGAATTGAAGATTCCAAGAAAAGCAGTTGTTCCACACTCCATGGGTATTACACTTCACCATTAGTGCTTTCCTGATATCTCGAGAGTTCCCAGTAGACGCGTAGCCACCGTCATTCTTTAGTGGAAACCGGTAGCCTTACTATGCTCACATCCGGTCTGACAGATGGGGATGAGAAGCGTGGCCCTGCTTTGTCGGACAGTTATCTGTTGGAAAAACTGCTGTCTTCCAAAATTGCAAGACTAGATAGATAGTAAAATTGCGGTCCTGCAGGAACAATCAAAAATGAATCCCGACTCACACTTCAATCCCCCCCCCAAAAAAAACTAGGGTACAATCACAATCCAGGTCTCACTGGAACTCCTACTACAGGTACTGTACCTTGATAATGCGATAGAGACCAAAACATATCAAAATTGCGGGTTTTCAAGCTACCATACCTCTACAGCTATCTTAGGGCCCAACTTTAAAAAAAATTTGAGAGAAAAAAATTAGCATCCCCAAAGTATAATACATGTCACATTCTATTTGTGAAGGGAATATCCCCTTAGCCAAGTAGATCGCTTTCTCAGTCAGACATAGTAGTTATTGAACAGTTATTTGAGGTTAACCAGCCAAATACATCCTTGTCTGTTCCGGTTAATGGGTTCCAACCCTTGTACCAAGCACTAAAAATAACTTATTCTGGTCAGCAAGTAACATGCAAGGGATACTTCAGAGAGCTGTGAATGGGAGAAAAATATACTAGATCTCACGGTTCCAAAAAAGTAAAATAATAAGTTAGACAATCAGGTAAGTGCACAAATATATATACTGTGGAATATGCTCAAAAGTCACCGTTAGAGAAGTATGATAAAAGTAGTATCCCATTATAGTTATACTCTCCAACAGTTGAATAACACTTCGGGTACCTAACCAATCCACTAGTCCTCTTTCCTGATTAGGATGATCCGAACATGGAGGAATAACTAATTTAAGAACCAAGTGGGAATCCAAATAGCAGCCAGTAAAATACACGAAGTAGTTAAAGAGTAGTAAAATCATTCTGTTCGGGGGATAAATTACCATATTCATTCCATGCCACCAATAGAGTATTAAAGCTTTCATTGCGAATCGAGAGCAGGAGATTATCTTAACTTGGAAGCATTTCCATGACTCCCAAGTTGAGACTTTATCGCCAAGCAAGCAATTAATCCGGAACCCCTTCACACAGTCTAAAGAAACATTTCTCACCTCCGATAGCAACTATTCTCATTCGAATAGACGTGATTATCAAAATTGCCCATGAGTTCCGCCTCCTCTATTCCCCCTGAAAACCACTTCTCTGCAGGTCCCATGCATCCAAACGTCGGAAAATCACGAGTATCATATCACACAGCCGCCGATGTCGCCGTCGCGTGGGGCGAAAGAATGCAATCTCCTATTCTCTCTGACCACTTCCATCGCGGCCGGCCAGGAAATCATCTCCACCAGTGCATACCGCAGCTTCAGACAGGAGAGTGCGGATCAGGCGTTTGCGCCCAAGTTCGAGTTATGCTCCATCGTCATGCTACGTCTTGGATCCTCATGGTTGCCATATGATACACCGCGCGCGCTACCGTAGTACCCAGTGTACTAACTCGTAGGCGCCAGCCGGGACTCGTGAGTACCGGTATGTGCTCTACGGTAAGGCAGGAACGAAGCGCGCACAATATTTGATCGTATGGGTATGTGACGCGGTGGTACTCTACCCCTATTCCTCTATTCACTCCCCACGATGACCAACCACCGTAGGTTATGGCAATATCAAATCAAATCAAAAGAACCGTCTGTTCACATTATATACACAAGAATGTAAGAAGAAAAAATCTCTACTTGTACAAACGCTTGGTGCGAGTACTTGTAGAAAGAAGTGAGAATGAAAAGAGAAAACTACTGAAAGGGAAGGGGAAAAGAAAAAAAGAAGAAAAAAAAGAAAAAGTAAGGTTCAGATCCTGTAACGTATGATATGAGAAGGGAGAAGAAAAAAAGAAAAAATCCCACCCAGCAACTGATAAAAGAATTCGCAAACAAGCCACAAAAGGATCCCTGTGGAGGATCGTTAGAACGGGGCTATGTAAGTAAGAAAAAGAAAGAAAAGTATTCGGCTAACTCAAGCCACTGTTGGTTTGGATGAGGGAACAAAAGTTGGGAGGAGTGAACGGCTATGATACGAACAAGGGGTTGAAAATATTCGCAAGAAAAGGTGAAAAGGTATAAAGTTACAACACAAATAAAAAGTGAAGAAAGCAAAAAAAGCGAGGGTTTGTGGATAAAAAAAAGCTAAACGATGGTATAACAAACTCCCTCAAGCAGCAATGATCTCAAAACTTTCCCAGAAACACGAGAACGTCACTCTTGCGCCAGTCTTCCCAACTCCCTTACCATTTTACTTCGTACAGATATTAATTAGGTGTAACGCACAACTATCGTGAATCGACGGCCGTAGACTTTTTCCCCCATCCTCCCCAGAATCCACCTCCGCTGCTTGTTGTACTGCTCGGGGTAGCTGAAGCAGGTGATCCAACCGAGAGATATGAGGAGAAGCTACTGCCACTCGCCGTTCTGTCAAGTCCTGGTGACAAAGGGGGGTCCCGGAATGAACTCGCACTACTGCTTGTGCCTCCTCCAAGAACCTTCCGCAGTGCCTCCAACTTCGCCCTAGCCTCCTCGGCCTCCTGCTTGGCAACCGCCTCTGCGGTCTTACTGGCAACAAGCTCAACGAGGAGAGCATCGGCTGTTGCCGGGGCATTGTTATCTTGGGCTAGAATGGACTGCATTCCTAGGGAACTTGAACGTTTGTTGAAAGTAGGGGTTGGCTGTCCCCGAGTTGAATTAGAACGACCTAGCCGAAGCTCCCTCAACCCTCCTTTCTGTGGCTCTCCCTCGCGATCCTTGAGCTCGGGTGAACCTAGGGGGTGCTTTAGCTCATTAATTGTCTTCTGCAGCTGCTGTTTCTCTCTCTGGCTTTCCTGCCACTTGGATCTGGCATCAAGAAGTTGGCTTCTTAGCCTAACAACATCGGCATCTTGTTCTGCTAGCTTGTTTGACAAGTCTCTAGACTTTAGCTGCTCTCTGTGGATCTGTTCGCGGGCTCGCTGGAGTTCCTCCTCTAACTGTGTGGTAGATGGTTTGGGTGTTATAACTATTTCAGACTCTGCCCTGGTCAGGTTTTCGCTTATCTGGTCACAGAGGTCGCTAATTTCGGCGATACCGTCGACACCCTCCGGTTCATCGCCATCAGGGGGACCATTTGCAAGCAATTCCACCAGTCTCTTTGCTAGCATCCGTTCCTCCTCTCTCTGAGCTTTAACCGTTTGAAGCTCGTCTACCTTAGCAGCGTGTTCACGTTGTAATGCACTCAAGGCCATAAGCAAGTCTTCGATTTGACCATGAAGCTCCCCGTCTTTATTCTGCCTTCGAGTTGATGATATTGACCTGGTCGATATTCTTCGGTCATCAGCGGCAACCGAGGAACATCGTGACAGAGTCGTTGCATCAGTGGTCCCACTACCAGTATCAGATGCATCGAAAGAACTGACTGTTGAAAGACTCTGTTTGGATGGGGTCCTTCTCATTAAGATACTTGCGGGTCGTGATTGGCCGGAGGCAGGACTCAAGCTTACCGGCCCGGGTGATGAACCTCCACCCCACATTCTTCCCAAAAATCTAGAGGCAGCTGCTTGCAAGTCTGAACCAGGTGTCTTGGCTGGTATGGCTTTGATGCCGTTGTCATCAGGATGCTCCTCCTTGAACCTTTTCTCTAAGTCCGCCAACCCCTGGCTAGTCACTATTCCCGTTAGGCCGACGAAGTCCTGGACAAGGTCATTGGCATTGAAGTTATAGGTATCCCATAGCCCCCGAGCCAAAAGCATCTGCATTACGTCCTCAAACTCGGAGGTTGCTAGCAAGCGCTTCTCATTCCGTCTCATAAGTGACAATGCCACACGCATAATAGTCTCCGGGGCACCCTCGGCAAAGATGACGTCGTAAACTCGGAAGAGCATAGGCAGCGGGCAGCTGACGGCAAAGAATGATAGAAACCATTGTGACGCATATGTTGGCTGGATCCCAAGGCGATTGAGATGTGCGGAGAGCTCTGGCAGATGGATTGCAAGGAGCTGTGTGAACTGATACATTCGCAATTGCAACCCGTACATATTCGGCAAGAAGCATGAACGAAGATCATAATGCTCCATAAGCCTATAGAACATGTTACTAACCCCCCTTAAGATCACGCCCTAATGAAGATTGACAAACCTCACGAGAACGCAGAAGGCTTCCTTCTCCCCCATATGCATGAGCAGCGGCCCCACCAAGAAACCAAGACTACAATAGTTAGAAACCACGGGTGCACATGGGGACGGCCGAACAAACCCCTGGCAATAGCCTATCTGCGCATCGTAAATACTAAAGGCCCTCAGCACCCTTCCTAGCATCCTCTGCCCCTCCCCCCCTTCTTGTTTGAACATCTCCAACCCTGTTCTCCCTATATCTTTCCCAATCAAATGCTCGTACGGAGACGTCTCGCCCAGAAGTTGGTCGTAGAGTCCCTCCAAACTACTATCCCTAGCTCCAGACATGGCAATCCATACTACTCCACGGAGCGGTGGGGGAATACCCCCACGTATCTTCTTGCTAAGAAGGTGAGGCAACTTTGAAGCTGCTCTATTGTAATCTGCAACCAGAGCAGCATAGAACTCGAGATCAGTGAGAGGTGGTGGAGTGGGTAGCATGGAGTATCGAAGGGTTTCGGGATCAGGCTTGTCCATCATTCTCTTCAGTTGGGCAAGGGACGGTGGTCGTTCTGGGTGAATGTGTAGAGCTTTAGGATCTTTCTCAAGACGCTTATTCTCTTGTTCCAGTCTAGCAAGGAGAAACGCGGTTCCCTAGATAAATCAAGGCCAGTTGTCAGTAAATTTCTCCCTAATTCCTGAAGGCAGGCAAGAGTAAAATTGGAGGCGGCGAATTCCATGGGAAGGAAAATGGACCAACCTCTTCTGAGGTTTCGTCTTTGATGCTTTCACCCTCAGTTCTCTCCAGCCCCTCCCAGTCAACAGCATTCTGTGAGCTAATGCTTTCAGTACTATATCTTCGAGAGGTAGCCATTTCGTCAGGGGAAGGTGACTCTATTGGTTCCAGGGAATACATGGGTTCTTCTTTGCCGTTGTTAAGAGGTAATTCTTCCGCGTTATCGTCGACGAGTTTAAGTGTCGGAGTTGGAGAAGGGAGGGATCCGAGGGTGGTGTCGGAAAGGCGGACCGTCACCATACTCATAGTAGTTTTTGAGACTGGGGTATTATCGTTTTCTTCAATAGAATCCACATGAGAGCCCACATAAGGTTCCATGGCGGACAGCAAGGTGGAGGGTATGGCGTGTCGTTGTCAAGGTGCCCAAGTGGAGCAGAGGAAAGTAGACGCGTGTGAATGGTCAACGTGGGAAGCGTATGTTTGGCTAGCGAATGAAGTGAACTTCAAAATTCCTAACGCAATGAAAGGGCGAGGGGCATGCAGTTCCGTGAAGTCGGAGTGCAAAGGGATGGAGGGAGAGGAAAAAAAAGGTGTTCTCAAGAATGGTAACAAATCCTTGGGGCATGGAGGAATGCAGGTTAGAATCGCGAATCCGGTTTTTTCTTTTTTTCCTCCCTCTCTAAGAGCGGGCGCAATAGTAAGAGGAGAACTGGTGTGGAGGGGGTAGGATAATGCAGTGCAAGTGGGAGCATGCAAATTGAATCAACAACGAGGGAGGGGTGTGCAAGGAAAGGGGAAGGAAAGTGGATAAGCAGGGACTGTATGCAGTGGCTGCTCTGAGGTGGTGGTGGATGCAGGACCGATACTCGCTCGCTGATATGATAGGAACAAGAGCTACACGTCGCCGTAAATTACGACCAGGAAGGAGAAGGGAGAAAGTTGTAGAAGTGAATTGATTTAATAGTACCGGTAATGTACCAGCAAGCTTCAGCTACTCCGAACAGGAACCCGTTGCCTTGATCATTATTGGAGAAAAGGAGATACAAGTGAAAAAGGACGGACTGATTCCTAGACCTCTTTGAGTTCTTGGCAGTACCCTACTCGTACATGCAGGAGGAAGGAGGGCGAAAAAGAAACGGGGGTGAGACTGGCGCATAGTACTAGTACTTTTGGGGGGGCAGATCTCAATAGGAGAGAATGGGGGAAGAAGCGATTACTGGCCAGGTTCAGCAAGATTAAAAGAGATGATGGGATGAGATGGGTGGTACAGTACCCTGTTGGACGGCACTGTGCGTTGGGCGGTACGGTGCATTAGGATTCATTACCGGTGCTCCAAAAAAGACTAATAAATGAGATACGGTACCGGTACCATTACTTTCTTCTTTCGTTCCTCCTCTTCCACTCCCTTCCTCCTTTTCCTCCCTCTTTCCAAGCACTCCTCCGCTCTTGGAGGCATTTGAAGCAAGAGCGTGAACTCCATCTCGGGAGCACTGATACTGTACTGTACTAGTACAACACATATCGGTACGCCAATTGTTCGCATGTGATTAGATTCAGGGGAGCATCTAGCACCAATAAAAAAAAAAAAAGACCAGAACCACCAGCAAAAAGCCCTAAAAGAGCCCACTGTGCATGATATTATGATACCGGTATGATAAATCAAAGTGTCATATCATACCGGTAATAAGGTACTTGTACCCTTTAACCCATACACTAGTGCAGTATAGATACTTGTCTGATACTTGTACTAGTACCCAAGTATCATACTCTACGGTATGGCGGCTTAACACCTTTGCGGGGTCACTCGGTTAATCTTCGGTCTCGGATTAAGTCCCACCCTCACCTTCACTCCTCTTCCTCCCTCCGTTTCGGCCTCTAGCATACCCCCAAGCGAGATCTTCCGGCTTTTGAAAGGTTGAAGAATAGTCTATATCTATACTGTGCTCGAGTATCATACTGTCTCAGCATACTCAAATGACATACCGGTATCCCGGTATCCCGGTGCACCTGACAGGTTACTACGCTGTGACAAATCCTCGCTTATCAGCCATCATACCGGTACTTACTGTACAACCTATCCTCGCACCCCCGATGACCACCTTAACGTACCGGCATCGTACACTACCGTACTTTTCTCAAGTCCTCTGCTTTCCTCCTTGCTCAGCCGCAAGGGTTAGCAGAGTATAAAATAGAAACACAATCATCACAGCCATCGCCCGATAAGTCTACTGGCTCCCTTCAGAACAAAAGAAAAAAAGACAATAGCGAGAGAAACTCCCTCGATCAAGATCAGGAGGAAAAGCGAACCAGAACTGGTATTCTATTCTCGGCTGCTGCATATACCCAAATCCGTTATCAATAGCTTCACCCCCACGTGTCCGAGGCTTCGCTGGAATGCTTTTTATAAATAAGAACAATAAGGATGGCAACCCTCTTCTGGTTCAAGATCTCTTTCAGCCCCGATTATTCGTTGATGGTGGTTACTGGAGCGAGACTCGATTATTTTCACCGATAAAGATAAACCCAGTCAGTGATTATACGACACCATACCGCCGCCCAAACCTTCATATTAGGAGCTTCGCGAGCCCTGAGAAATTCATGGCACTGCACAAACCGTGGACGCTAATCGCCAAACGGTGAGAATAGACCTCCGCTGGCCACCAAGATCAAGCTTTGCCGGGCTCACTCTAAAAGCAGGATGGGATGCATGCAGTAGCGAATAACGATCAACGACAACCAAAGACTTGTAAGTTATGGATAAATTGATTGAGCTTTGCTGTCACCAAAGAGGCGTTCCACGATACCCCTCGGCTACCGGTACTCTGTAGCTATCGATCAAAAAAAAAAAACCCGCCCATATTAACTTATCATATCGATTCCAGGTCTGATGTCATAAAGGTTAACTATTTATATCCCTCCAGTGACAATCCTTCGTGAGGCTGACCATCGGACACCCACTTCTACCAAGTTTACACCAAAACTATCGTCACTATTAGCATAAGGTCCCTTGCTCCGCCTCAGGTCTTGCATTTTGAGATGGGGTGGGTGACCATTCTTTCACCTAAGTGCAGTTATGCATCGCAGGTGGTCGAGCTCCATTGCTCACAGGCTATTTTAAGAAATGAATTCGGTTTATTCTTTTGTCGCGGCCCTTACATTTAATAAACACCGGGAAGTCTAGATTTTCAACCGCCAGTACACTGCAGTGCTTGTACTTTTATTTGCGCTTTCTTAACCTTCTGCCGGATACAAACCCTCTGGACCAAAGTACAGCTAACAGCATGCGACAATATGAGTTCGAGTGACCTTTAATGACAACTGTAAAAAGCCTTCCACATCCAGTCCGCGCCCCACATTGGCCATACTCTACATGAGCAGCATTGAATGAGAGAATTCCCTGTCCGGGTATGACGCCCCTCACACCGAAATTTTGCACGACTCCTCGAAACATTGGTATCATACAGTGCAGCAGGAAATAGGCCACCGGGTGCTATGATATCTTATGTCACTTCTGTATCCGCCTGCTGAACGGGCGTTTGTCTCAGGTGTGGAGGGGTGTTTCTCAGCAGCAAACGAGTGCATCGAGTCACGGTTCTGGGAAGTCATGCAAGCCTGAAGCGTTTAGGACATGCCTGGCTTACACAACGTTCGACCCGAACTGCCAATGCACCATGGGGTACTGTGCCGAACAGTGTGGCCTAAGGCCAATGTTTGCTCTCGAGAAACAGCAGGATGCTCGACGGATTAACGCAGCAGAAATAGTTTATCACAAGACCCAAAGAACCAGAACCCCGTACGAGCAAATACACCAAGGCCAGTGACGGGGCCGTACTTCGTTCTATCATACCGCGCCAGATTTCGCGAACCAGCGGGGTAAATATTTCCAGTCTGCTCAGCTTACCCAGAACACTCCCGCGCCGCCCACAACCCGCGCAACGCTCATACCCTCCGCTCGGGGATGCTGATGGGTATCTAAGAACCCTTTCCTGTGGTCCACACAATTTTCTCCGGCGACGAGTGTGCCAAACTCCCCATTTTATCAGCACCCAGGAGTATCTGGAAATAGGATAATATGTCGTTTTTGAATCCCGGTACTTCGATCTCTCGGCCTATGCTGTCAACGCACTTTTCCATAGCGTCTCAAGCACCAAGGAGCAGATTAATACGTGATAAGTCGTCGCATTTAGTGTGTCATCAATACCCATCACGGCTCTTGCAATCAAATCACGCTTATGATCCTCCGACAGCAGGTGTCACGAGGGTAAATAAGGGGAGGAGGCGACATGATACTGTATCAAGTCAAAATAGAGAATCCCACCTGCCTAATCATCGCTTCATTGATTGAGGTGAATGGGTGCCGCATGCAATCGAGAACTATTGTGTGAACAAAAACCTGTGTCCACCCCGCAGCCGGGAAAAGGCTATCGCCACCAAGTCCCTCCAGTATGGCACCGACCGCGCAACCTGTATGAGTACGATGTCTACCTACCTCTTTAAGAGAGAAGCAAGGCAACCAGGTCGAAACACATGTAATTTACGCTGCAAAAGCATAAGAAATCTTGGCGTTTTCCGGGCCTAAAAATCGTGCGGATAAATTTGTAACCCGCAAGTACTTGTGGATTTTCGAGGGCGGCAAACATGTCTATCGAGTGATAAGTTATGAATAAGTGTTGGATGCACCGTGCGAGGGAGGGGGAATGTCGCAGTGGCGCGCTTTTGTTGGTGACCATTGCTTACTTAATACTTTGTGCTGGGGGATTCTTCAAGTGCCGTATTGCAGTATGATAACACACTCCCGTTGGTTAACTCATGTCTTGGTTGCTGTAGCATCATACTGTTCCTTGAGAACTCTTTCTACGGAAATTAACGCATTGGCTTATAATAGGTTTGTTTTGGCGAGCTATTATACAATATCGTAATTTTAGTAATTATTTACTAGGTTGTAACTGAAAGAGGGCGTTCGGGCTGTGGTAGATAGGAGGGGTGCTCGTACTTGTGTTTCCGGGTGATCTTTTAGGCTTCCTCGCTGTGAGGACTTAGAAGCTGTTTGGCCCACTGTTATTGGAAATCAGAGTACGGTAGGATGGGATTTGGTATACTTTGTTGTTATTCGTATAATAATATTATGATAAAATGTGTTTTGGAAATTTTTCTAAAAGGTGTGGGGTATCATGGTTGTGATAATAATACGGTAGAGTCTGCGGTAAAAAGAATCGGAAAATGTGGAAACGAAATCTTGGAAACACGGTTGCTCAATTGGCTCGAGCGCACTGTGTCCAATAAAACCCCCTAGAAGCTTTTTCGTCATCTTCCGATTTTTTTTTTTACCACAGGCTGTATATTATTATGAAAGAAAAAGGGGGTGTTAATAGTACTTGTATATTGAAATATAATGATACCGTGGTCCAGCAAGAAGTTATTGAACAGTTAATTGAGGTTAACCAGCCAAATACATACATCCTTGTCTATTGTGGTTAATGGGTTCCTACCCTTGTACAGTCATGTCCGGAAAGTTTTCGTACCCCTGAGGTGCAACCCCGCAACACCTTATCACCACAACAACCCTCCTCACCATGGCCCCTCCACATAACCTAAGAGCAAGAGAAGACCTGTCACGAATGTGGCTTGGCACAGAAAAGGTTTTCACATGACTCGTGATTATGAGTCATAGGCATGTTATGGTTTCACATGTATGACTCATTTAGGTCATATGATTTATTATGTTATGATTTGTTATGTTTCGCACATAACTCGATTATGAGTCATGAGACATGTGCCTGGAGAGTATACCTCGTGAGTATGCCTTGAGGGTATACCTTGCGCATATGATTTATGTTTCGCACATGACCTCGTTATGAGGTCATGGGTTTCATACATGTGACTCAGTCGAGTCATATGACTTGTTTATTGTGTTATGATTGGTTTATGAGTTTTTACACATGACCTTGCTACAAGGTCATGGGTTTTGAGCATGTGACCACTTTGGTCACATGATTAGTTTGTTATGATTTGGTTTCGCACATGTGACCACTTTGGGTCACAAGACTACGGGAGGTTTTGGTAAGGGGTTTCCTAATTGGGAGAGGCTATTCAGCCACATGTGGCTTGAAAAAAGACACTACCACAGGGCTCTTCGTTCAGTTCAACTCCAATCACAGCTCAGAATATTCTCCAGCCCCCGAACCCTCCCCATCCAAAGACTCTCAGGCTATCGTCCCTGAATCCTCTGTACTGCCAGCCGAGAGCGGCTTGGCTACGGCTATAGTTGAGGTAAGTTTATGGTCTGCTACACCTCCTCTCACTAGGGCTGTCCAAAGTAAAATGCCTAGTTTCCTCCGCCAGGCCTCCTGTATATAAGGCTGGCTCGTCCACTCCTTCCTTTTTGGCTAGGATGTTGTCTGGAGAAAGGGCTCTGTACGAGACCCCAAAGTTCAGATTAGATGACCCTGAAGATGAGGACTACAATCCTCCTACTACTGGGACGCGACGGTGTACATGGTCGGTATCCTCCGCCAAGTGATCCGCTGCTCTGGTTCTGGTGCCACAATTTTTAAGGGTCATCAATGTCGATGAAGGCCGAAAAAAGCAGATTGTTCCCACCCTTCCAGGCCTGCTACTTGACATACATCACGGGTGCCTAGCCATTCCCCTACCTGTGAGTCTCCTATCGACCATTGAGGCCACACCACCCTTCTGTCTCTACTGGTAATCGAAGACATCCTGCCTACCTCTGTAGTGTTGGCTCGGGATACTCCCATGGATTTGGAAGAAGGATGTAACTCCAAAGAGACTGGACTGGGCGACCGCATCTACATCCTCTCTTTGGCAATGCCATTGTTGCCACCGGCCTTTGGTAAAGAATGAGTCTTGCCTGAAGAACGGCTGGTGAGCTCCCAGGAAGCCTCGCATGATGCCCAAACACCATTGGAAATTCAGCTTCCGGATACTCAACCTGAGGAAGCCGATACCGCTGTGACTCAGGCAGACTCAATCATGGCGGGAGTATGCGAGATACTGGATGCAAGTAGGACTCCCTCTCCTGGACTCTGCTCGGATAGTATATTGGGATCCATGCTGGAAGGACTGGAGGACATCCACTTTAGCAATACTCAGCCCCTCCTCTTCTCGGAATCTGAGTTGATTGAAGACAACACAGTTCATGATGTCAGGACTTGGATGAACAATGGCGCCACATTTGGTAATGAAGAACCAGAGGGCGGAGTGAATTACTGGAGCTGGGTACACCTACTGGAACGGGTGGTAAAGGTGCTAACAGATATTGTTGGCAATCAAGGGGAAGAGATAGAAACTCTGCAAGGTAAGCTGTCTCCCTGCTGCTGATCCCCTTCAGTGGTGTCTGGCAATACCCCATTTGGTTTGTTGGGAACAATACCACCTCCTGTCCCCTTTAAGGGAAAGAAAACTGCTACTGCGGCTCCAAATGCTAAAGCCTCCTTCACGGAGGTAGTGAAATGGATGGCATATGTGCCCAAGCCTCCTGCCGCTCAGAAAGAACAGGCACCCTCCGCCCACCCCACATCAGCAGCCTTCTCCTACCAGTCTAGTAGTGGGATCTCCTCTAGTGAAGGGGGGTAACCCTATGTGTGGCTTGTGGAGGCGAAGGCAAATTGGTATACTGGGAAAAAGAGGATGGGGAGGAAGAAGAAAAGAGAAAGAGAAGGAAATGTGGTAGATGCCTGAGGGGTGCTGCTAGAAGGAGAAGAAAGGCTGCCAGAGGATCTGATAGCGAGAAGGAGATGGCGACCTGGCTAAGACTCAGGAAAAGAACGCTGATAAGAGGGAACCAACTCTGGTAGGAGCGACGTCTGCTGCTCTGCTGGCTCAGTCAGGACCTGCAGCCATGGCCGGCATCAAGATAACCACAACCCCAATGTAACAAGAGTACCAGTGAGTTCCACAGGGGCCTCCAGACCTACTCAACTCAGTACTGGTACCGCCACAGCTGTCACCAACCCCAGATGCTCGTGGAAAGTATAATACTATGTGGTTCGCTACATGCAAGGAGGTTGCCTTACTAGAAGGAGTTGACATTGAGGCTATTAGGAATTGGATTAACACAACCTTCTCCAACCAGGGAAGGATTTAGGGCAGTGCCCCGTATATCCGTGCCGGACATGTTTGGCCTGAGATTGGTTGTATCTTTTTGCCCCTGGCGGGACATTCTATTACAGAATTAGGTAACAGGCTCAATAAGGCGAGGCTTGACCTACTTACAGAATTGTCGCTCCTGGAATTTGAGTTCCAGAGGAACCTGGAAAACGTGAAGATTTTCATTTCCAGTGTCCCGCTTAGTGACACAGGACGGAGATTAATATGGAGGGTTGAGGGATGGACTGGAAATGCGGTCTTTGATGGCCTCCACACTGACTTGCAGCAATCCAACACTGGTGTAGTTACTGTTTCCTGACCAGATATTATCGGATCCATCGACGCCATGAGGCAGGACAATGCTATGACGTGTGGTATCTGCTTCGTGGACGAAAGGAACAAAGCCATCAGGAAAAGGCTGGCCGAGGGAAAAGTTTGGCTGAGAGGAGGAGCCCATAATGTTCGGGTATTTGAAGAACATAGCCTCCTAAAGGTTTATAGTAAGTGTTTGAAGACTGGCTACTTTGAGGCTACTTGTGGTTGCTCACCCCAGTGTCGGTTCTGTTTTGGAGTACATTTCTTCCAGGAATATATATGCAGCGGGCTTGGATACCCTGGAGGTATAGGACAGGCCTGTGGATGCACGAGGAGACAATGTTAGCTTTGCGACTGGATGGACCACTTCACCGGGTACGAGCAGTGCCCAGAGGTCAGGTTGTTACCCCCAGTTACATTATCCTGCCCTCAAAAAAACCTCGAACGGCTCCATCAACAGAACCTGCCATGAATCTGGAACAACAGGGAAGTCAGACAAGAAGAACCTGAAGATGACACTGCAGTTGTGGAAGGTCTCCAACACCGAGGCTGATTAAGATCAGCAGTAATGAGGCCCCTGTTGTAAGTCGGATAAGGCAAAAGGTAAGGAATCAAAACACGCCTCCTTCTCCTACTCCCCGGCATGTGAGATATGGCAGACCACGGCCACCACCAAACCCAGCCAGAAAGATACTTTTTATACTGCCCAGGACTAGGAGAGCGGTGTCCCCTACGCCTCTGACCCTTGCTGTTAGGCGGAGACAACTTGATAGACTTCAAGGTTGTCTAGGCCAATTGAGATTCGTTTTTGTAGACGGAGATTATCTAGGAAGGCTTGGACTTTACTCGTTTTGTTTATGACTACTAGGAGCAAAGTAAAATAGGTAAAGTAGGGTAGAATCGTAAAAACAATATTATATTGTTAAGGTCTCTTCTCTGTTGCTTGATGATGTTTAAAGCTTGGGAGGTACTTCGATATTTATATTCCGCATCTGAGTGTTCGCAGACTACATCTATTTATCATACAACTATGTACTTCTTCAATCGTAATTAACAACGTCGAGTTTTCTTCCAAAGTGCAAATACCTGTGGACCCTGAAAACCATCACATTCTCTTCAGTAATTACGATATTTCTTCTTAGGAAACGTGCTGTCTCCAATAGTAATATCCCGATAAGCAGGGTCTTTAGACTTATAGCCTAGTTCTTAAGTTGAACTGAGTTGGTACCAATTGTCTTCGCCATTGATAAAATGATCAGTTTTATCCACGGCTATATCTGCAAAGGTGGTTGTCATTATAATTATCGTAGGTCGTCTAACTTCGATCCTTTGTAACTCCATATCCAACCCATAGATTTTCTTCGGATGACTTCCTATTAACTCGCAGGAAGCTATTCCACCAGATTGGTAATTAATCCCTTGGTCGGCAACTCTTAGTTACTCTCTGGGTAGTAGGTTTCAGTAACCATTCTAGTATTGGGAATCACCCCATGGCTACAATATGTTCTGAAACCAAGTTGCAACACTCCGTGAAGTTTGTTGGCTTCTTTGGCAGTATCCTTTGGAGTTCTAGACTCTTCTGGTGGATGTAAATGTATTGGTCTCTAGTAGAGATCCTTTACCATTTGATACCATCTTTTTGTGCGAAATTGTCCCGTTACCGACGGCCTATGCCACAGGTGTTATGTCTTTGAAGCCAAGTAACTCTCTGGGTAGTTGATGGAATTACTCTATTCCACTTCCTAAACCTAGTAGAAGGTCCCCTCTCATATATCCTGTGAACAGGATCCGGTCGGATAGACGGTGACGACGTATATGGTGTTATTCTACCACCTTCAATTCTGTAGTAATATAGTTACAGGACGCAACTGAGATTAATATATATGATGATGTGCGGGCCCCGTAAGGGAACCGGAGGGGGGTGTTGGAGACCAGAGATTCCGATTCTGAGTGGGATTACCCTACTCAGGGTGGTTCCTAGGTATCAGGTTCTGGTATTCCTAACACTTACGGCCTGTGTGGATCAGTTGAGGCCCTCTTTTAATGCTTATTACGACAATGGCATTAAATGTGGGGAGGAGTAGTTGGAATCGGGCACTGGTGTTTGATTTGTTTTCCTTTGATGATTTGTTTTTTTATTATTGAACTACCAGTTGACCTGGAGGGGCTCCATGTACCTATAGATGTTGATGGGTGAGATTTCTTTTCTTTTGTTAAGAAGTCGGATATTGAGGTGTTTGTTTGGTCCCACATTTGTGGGATGTTTGAAATGGTAGGGCACTGGAAGAGTAGTGCCAGTATTGGCTATTGGGAAAAGAGGGTGAAGAAAGTACTTGCTGGAGTCTACTTCCAACCCGGCTATACTAAGGACTAATTTGTTGGTTGGTTCGACGAACCTGGGGAACAAGATATCGTGTTTGGAGACTTCAATGCTAGACATAAAGATTGAGACCCAAGTGCGGACCATAATAACATGGGTGGACGATGGCTGAAACAGTAGTTCACGGCCCTGACTCGCGACATGAATATGGTTACCTCAATGGTACCAACCTTTCGGGACGTTTCCAGAATCGATCTTTGCCTACGTCGAGTACCGTATGTCAGGCATCAATACTTGGTTGCCGCTGGTTGGGAGCATAGTGCTCAAGCTCCCAAGTTGGCGGCTGATCTCCTGAACAATATCATGCATAGGAGGCCAGCCTAGAAGATGGTAGTATAGGAGAAGGTTGGGAAACAGTTAGATGCCCTGCAAGAGGTAGAGGATGGGGAGTAGTGGGAAGAAGTGAGACGTGTGGTGAACGCACTCCCACAGGCCTCCGTTGGTAGAGGTCAGTACGAGTAGTAGACACCCGAGTTGGACAGGATGAGGTTGGATATGGCCCAGCTACGTTGATACTCTAAACGTATGGCGGAGTAGACAGAGGACTACAAGCTGGCCCAATGTGTCTACTGGGCCTGCCTGTTAAGGGCAAGATTCAAGCACATCAGGGAAAAGATAGCTGAGAGTCAAGACCTAGACATCTTCAGATCAGCACGGAAGCTGGAAGTTAAGTGAACCCTTCCCTCCATGGCCTGCCCAGATAGGTCCTATGCTACTAGGTAGGCAGATATTAATGACCTGATTGCACAACAGTTGTCCCCTGTCAACCCCACCCCTTGGGAGGACACTGAGATCGATATGAACAGTGCTTAAGAGATGGAAATTGCTCTAGCAAGGTTCCCTATGACTACAGGCAAAGGCGAGGATGATATTGGTTATCCTTTCCTATATTTTTGGAAGTGAAGAGACACGGTGATGTTGAGATGCCTGGTCAACCATAGGTTACGGCGCGATATCCCAGGCTGGCACAAGGATGAGGTAGTGCTCATATCCAAGCTAGACAAACCTAAGTATGATATCGTGAAGTCATGGAGGATGATACATCTCCTGCCGACACCGGTAAAGGTCGTGGAACGCGTGGTCCTGTTGAGGCTGGCTGCCTGTCTGGATCTGGGAGAAATACAATTTGGATCTTGTCGAAAGCATGGAGTTCATGATGCCATGGCAGTAGTCTTTGAGTTCTTGTGGCATAATGAGGGATACAAACAACTGACCTTGTCAATAGACGTCCAAGGGAGTTTGATAACATTGATGTTGATCTTCTGTCAGACTTTCTGGTGGCCAGGGGGTGCTCAGTATACCTGTGCCTAGGGATCCGGTGGTAGGCTTCCTGTCGATCGGTACGGTTTAGCTTCAATAGATGTGTCTCCCGACCCTACCACTGGCATATCAGTAAAGAAGTGCTTCAGGGCTCGCTCCTGTTCCTGTTCCTCTTTGACGGGTACATGGCAGACATACTCAGGCCACACATGCGATACTCCCTGAGTGTGCGTCAACTAGTAGTCTCGTATGTTGACGATGGAGTTCTTATGGTAGTAGTAGAGTCAAGTAAGGCTGCTTGCTACCATGCAGGAGAGATATTTGCAGACTGTGACCATATAGTCAGAGCCAGGAGAATGGGGTTCAGTGCCCTCAAGACTCAGTGGATTGGGTTTGAGGATAGAGTGTGGGAAGGAATAGAATTGTTAAGGGAAATAGTGTTGCATTCAGAGGACTTGCAGGTTCTTGGATATAGGTTTAATGTATTTTTTAATTTTTCTTTTCATGTAAAGTATTGATTAGAAAGGGGGTTGGGTGTTAGGAGAAGGATTTTGGCATTAGGGAGAAGGTTTGGAAGTATTGGTGGACTAGGAGCGTGGGAAACTTACCGTTTGGTGCAGACAGCCTACCTTCCAACTGTCTACTATGAACTTGAGTTTGTAACTGACCACGCATTATATGTGAAGCAAATTCAGGTCTACGTTAACGACTACCTCCAGTCAGTGTTTCGAACGCTTATGAGGTTGGCAAACAACATACTGTTAGCTGAGTTCAGAACGCCACCTGTTGCGATTTAGGGAAGATACCTACAATGGAGGTGTTACAACCGGTTCATCAATTACTGATATTGTGACCAGCATCCATGGTTCAGAGAAATGTGGCTACTATAGAAGGAGGAAGGCATGGTGGCACATTGACAGACTTTGGATAAGGAGCTTACCTGCCACTCAATGGTCTTGATTGGGAAAGGCAAGGTGGTGATGGCTACGCACCACCAAGTATTGTACACAGACCTCAGCAAATCTTTGGATATGGTCATATACACAGACGGATCCAAGTGTTTTGAGGGGGCTGGTGTAGCTTGGGCAGTGTTTGAGAGAGGTACCTTGACCCGTGTTGACAAGTGCTCGGTTCCTCCATTTTGGAGCATTGTAGAATGCGAGTTGTTTGCTAGTGTATGTATGCTATAGCATGCACAGGGTATAGCCAAAAGACGCTGGGTCCATGGGTCCTTAGACAGTATGCTGGCCCTCATCATGGTTAACAATATGTTTTCAGATGGTAACTCGGCTGAGTTGTGGGAGGTAATGGTACCCCTGTTGAATACATTCTTACATGCTAGTTTCGGTTGAGTCCCCAGTCACGTGGGAATTGATGGCAACGAGATGGTCGACCAGAAGGCTAAGGCCAGTATCGGATGCCCTGTGCACCCCCTACTTTAGGAGGGTGGTAGCTTTGGGATTGGTTACGCGGTCCTGGCTCAGGAGCTTCGTAAGGAGGAATGGGGGACTTAGCATGCTAGAGAAGGGCACGAATATTATGCCCGGGAACTGAAAGCATCCTGACACCTCCGAGGCTTGACCCGAATCGATTCCTATGTTTTGTTAAGGATCCATAGTGCAACGGGCATGATCGGCCGTGACAGCTGTGATGGGAAGGAAGACCCGCACCACTGGATTGAATGCCTCCGCTATATTAGAGGGTGTCCTGCTAATAAAGATTTGTATAAGGATTTGGCAGTTCTGAGGAAGAAGTGCTAGTGGGCGGATCATTGGTGGTTGGGCCTGGGTATCCCTCATCATGTCAGGGTAGTGAATGCGGAGTTAGTTGTGGCAGGTAACTCCTTTAATGGCACATTGATGGTCAAAAGAAATGGAAGGACTGTGTTGATAGGGGACCCTATGACCTGCACTCGGTGTGAGAAGAGACATGATAGTAGTGACTGTGTCTTGCCGGGCGAGGTGCCATTGCCGAAAAAGTGGTTCTTTTTACCTGACCAGCATTGGTACGAGTGTCCCTATTGTGGGACTGCTATTTCTACTACGGCCACCAAGAAATCTGCCGCCTTCGCAAAACACTTTGAGAAACAGCTCCGGTGTTTACGAATGTCATGATTGATTGTGGCATTCTCAGGACTAGCAGTGAGATGAACTGAACATGGTGACATGAACATTGGTGGTCTTGAGGTAGGCTAAGGTGAATGGATTGCTGAAGGAAATCTGCTGCCCCTTTTGTAGTTTGGTATTGGCGGAAGGCTACTTGGATCTTGGATTGTATTATAAGAGGACAGAGGGATGTTGGGATAAACAGTATATTCCCTTTGTTGAGTATGTGGAGACAAATTGTGTTGGAGGTAGATAGGGGGTAAGGGTATGAGACAGTGGCTGGGTAGTGAGGTGGAAAGACGCATTAATCCGGAGCAGCACTAGTTGCTACGAGCGCCTGTGAGTCCACTTAGGTAGTGATTTTTGGATTTATATTTGGGAGGAGTGGTTGCGAGGCAGAATGGTCCATAGTAGTGTATTTTAGATAGTTTGTTTTATGGGGTGCAGGGGAGACTAGTCGTATGCCAGTATTGGCAATACTAGTATAAATAAAATTAGATTGAATTCTAAGTACTTTTCCTACTTATTACTATAATGAATATCAAATACCTTTACACTCCTTATCATTATCACAACCTTTATTATTGTTACACCAAAGAAGAACTCTTCATTAAAGAGAGTTAGAGAGAGCTTACAATAGGCGTTCCTAATAGAAGACAAAGATCTTATACCATCGGTAACATAGACATAGGCCTAGAGCTATCGTAAGACTAGAAAAAAAAGAAGAGAATTATTGTTTCCTGTCGCTAAGAACTAAAACATCCAAAGGGAGATTGTTATACCAACTCAGTTCAGCTTAAGAACTAGGCCATAAGTCTAATAACTCTCAACATTGAATAATTACTATTAGACACAGTACAGTTCTCAATTGACGAAATAGTAATTACCGAACAGTGTATAATAGTTTTAGGGTTCTCTAGTATTCGCACTTCAGAAGAATATCCAATGTTGTAAGTTATATATAAACAGGTATATAATTTGTATAAGAGAGAGATGTAGTCCACGAACACTGAGACGTGGAATATAAATATTGTAGTGCCTCTTGAGCTTTTATATATCATCAAATCATGGTGAAGAGACCTTAACAATATAATATCATTTTTACAATTCAATTCCACCTTTTTATACTCTTAGTAGTTATAAATGAAATGACTAACCCTTTGAGTCTACTTAGACAAATCTCTGTCTATCAAACCAATCTGGATTGGACTAGATGATTCTGAGTCTATACAGATCGCCTCCACCTAATAGTCATGTATCACGAACGTGGCTTAGCGAGGAAAGGGTTTTTACGTGACACATTATTATGAGTTACAGGTATGTTATTGTTTCACACATATAACCTATTCGGGTTGTATGATTAGTTATGTGTGGGATTTGTGATGCTTTCGCACATGGCTCAAGTATGAGTCATGGGACATGCGCCCGACGAGTATGCCTTACGAGTGTGCCTTACGGGCAAGCCTTGCGCATATGATTTATGTTTCGCACATGACCTCATTATGATGTCATGGGTTTCGTGCATATGACTTAGTCTAGTCATATGACTTGGTTATTGTGTTATGATTGGTTTATGAGTTTTGCACATGACATCGTTATAAGGTCATGGGTTTTGAGCATGTGACCACTTTGGTCATATGATTAGTTTGTTATGATTTGGTTTCGCACATGTGACCACTTTAGGTCACATGATTAAAGGCGGGAAGAACACTATATAAGGAGGCTGATGCGGCCGAGGAAGATAGGTTCTTCACGCTTTGTTCTAAGTACTTTCCTACATATTACTTTAATGAATATAAAACACCTTTACGATTCCTATCTTTATTGCAACGTTATCATTACACCAGGAAGTACTCGTTACGAAGACGAGTTAGAGAAAGCTTACGATAGGTGTTTCCGATAGAAGACAGAGGTCTTGTACTATCGGTAACATAGGCAGAGGCCTAGAGCTATCGTAAGACAAAGAAAGAAAAGGAAAGATAAGATAAGTATCGTTCCCCGTCGCCAAGAACTAACTATCTGAAAGGGGATCATTACATTACAAAGCGTTACCTAGTGCGACGTCAAACGATACAAGACGGCATCCTTCAACCCAGATTGAGAAGGAGATATTGACATCGACAATCAAAATCTTAATCTAGGAGGATTCAGCGACACCCTAGATCACGTCTCAGTAGAGCCCTCGAGAGCAGCAAGCCCAGTAACCCCCGAGAAAGGATCACCAGTCGATAGCTCTCCTGCTGGAACGCCACGACCCGAGAGAATGTCGGGATCTGCAGTACCTGGGCCACCAGCCCCAGCCGCTCTGGCACCAGGAACCAGCATACTTGGAATGACTGAAAATCAGTTTCAGGCATTTCTTGCAGCCACGCGAAATACAGGGCAAGGAAATGTCCAACGACCAAAAGCAAAGGAGCTCGACACATACGAAGGAGCCGAAGACAAGCTACGAATATTCTTAGCGCAATGCGAGGGATATTTTGCAGTTAAGGGATATGGAGATCACCATGATGAAATTAAGATTCCATATGTGGAATCTCTACTCAGAGGACTCGCGGGACAATGGATCATGCCCTTCCAAGATGGAAGGAAATAGAGGGAATGGGTCACGTACGAAGAGTTCAAGGCGACCCTCTTTGAACAATTTGGAGACCCCAACGCCAAAGAAACAGCAAGACGAAAGCTAGAAAAACTCCAGCAAGGAAAACAAACATTCTCAGCGTACTGGAACGAATGTCGACTGTTGGAATACGAGGTCGAGTTTGATGACGCGACTCTCTACATCATCCTTCTGAGAAACTGCAGTGAGAGACTCCGAGAGGCATGGGGAATCTCTGACCTACGCTATACGACAGCAGAATGATTTGCAAGATGGGCAATCGACAAACAAAGCAAATTAAACATGGTTCGGAGCAACTCGGAAAATACTATAGCACATAGGGTAGTCCAATCATCCAGGAATGTAGACGGGACCTTCAAACCGCAAGCACCTCGAGGAGAAAGTCGAGCTTTACCACCAGGCGAACCAATGGAATTGGACAAATCAAGAGCAGGGCCTGCTCTGAATCTGTCTAAGGAAGAATACGCCAGAAGGATGAATGGGAAACTATGCCTAAGGTGTGGAAAAGCAGGGCATCGGATACGAGAATGCAGAAGCCGACCGGACAACGGATACCAGGGAAACAGAGCTGCTGGAAATAAGGGTTTCCAAAATCAGAAAAGGAGCAACATCCGCGAGATGATAGCAGAGGATTCACCGGCGGAAAACGACGAGGGTCCCCAGTAAACGGTGGTCTGGGAGACCCAAGATGTGGACCTGGAAAACTCATCAAATTATCGAACTACTACACGGCACTACACACGTAAAGAGGAGAAGAAGATGGAGATCATGTGATGATCAAAATGAAGATATACAACAGAGAAAGCGAAGAAACAACAATATATGCAATGCTTGACTCGGGGGCCACTGAAGACTTTATCGACAAAGAAATATGCGACAAATACGGCCTCCACACCAAACAAGCGAAGAAAGTAAGACAAGTCTACCTAGCGGATGGAAAGCCAAGCGCTATGGGTCCTATAACCCATACGGCAACAGTACCTATGGATATTGACAGCCATAGGGAAACTGTTAGGCGGAGACAACCTGATAGATTTCAGAGTTGTCTAGGCCGATCGAGATTCGTTTTTATAGACAGAGATTGTCTAGGAAGGCTCGGACTTCACTCGTTTCGTTTATGACTACTAAGAGCGAAGTAAAGTAAAGTAAAGTAAAATCGTAAGAACAATATTATATTGTTAAGGTCTCTTCTCCGTTGCTTGATGATGTCTAAAGCTTGGGAGGCACTTCGATATTTATATTCCCCGTCTGAGTGTTCGCGGACTACATCTAACTAACATACAACCATGTACCTTTTTCCAATATAACTCGCAACGTCGGGTTTTCTTCCAAGGTGCGAACACCTGGAGACCCTGAAAATCATCATACCCTCTTTGATAATTATAATATGACTATTTGGAAGTCATGCTATTTCCAATAGTAATTATCCGATGGTGAGAGTCTTTTTAGACAAATGGCCCAATTCTCAAGTCGAACTGTGTTGGCTCCAATCGTCTCCCTTGTCGATGAAATGATCAGTTTCGTCTGCGGGTTGCATCTGCGAAGATAGTTGTTATTACCGACTTTCTAGGTCATCTAACTTCAACTCTTCATAACTCCATACCCAACCGATAGATCTTTTCCGGAGGACTTCCTACTTGCCTGCAGGAAGCCTTTCCATAGGATTGGTAGATAATCCCTCGGTCGGTAACCCTTGGTTGCCGTGGGTAATAGAATTCTGGTTACTGTTACTGGTTTGGGAGTCACCCCTTCGGTTGCAGTATGTACCAGAACCTAGTTGTAACACTCCTCGAACTTCATTGGGTTCGACGGTAGTATTCTCAGGAGTTCCAGACTCTTCTGGTTATCATAGGGTAGATGTGAATGTATTGGTCTTTCATTAAGATCCTTTACTATTCATCATCATCTCTTTGCGCGAAAACGTCCCGTTACTTACGGCCTATACCGAAGATATCTTGTCCTTGAAGCCTAGTAACTTTCTGGGTAGTTGACGGATTCACTCCGTTATACTTCCCAGACCTAGCCGAAGGTCCCCTCTTATATGTCCTGCGAACAGGATCCGGTCGGACGGACGGCGGCAATGTATACGGTGTTATTTTAATACCTTCGATTCTGTGGTATAATACTCACAGGATATAACTTAGATCGATATGTATGATGACGCGCGGGCCCCGTAAGGGGGCCGGAGGGGGGTGTTGGAGACATGAGATTTCGATTTCGGGAGAGGTTACCCTACCTAGGGTGGTTCCTAGGTATCGGATCTCGGTATTTCTAACAGAAACGGCAACCTTTCAAGTGGCAGATCTAAAGAACCATGAGATAGTCCTAGGGATGCCATGGTTACGGAAGCATAATCCAACGATCGATTGGAACGAGAACAAGATGACGTTTACAGGTGAACTATGTGCGACACAATGTCTTAACAGTTCACCTGTAGTCTACTCCACACCAATACGAGAAGCGGAAGAAGAAACTTTACATGCGAAGTTTGCCGAGATGCGGCAAGATAAGAGGGTCCGGATACAAAGACTAGACCAAGAGGCAAAAGTGCCTACCAAAGGTTCCAAAGGGGTGGCAGGACATGACCTATATGCCAACGAAGGAATCAAGATACCGGCTAACGGGCAGGCAACGATAGCAACGGGGATAGCCATGGGACTCCCAGAAGGTACCTATGGACGAATAGCACCCCGCAGTGGTCTAGCAGTCAAACACCGACTCATGACCATGGCAGGAGTGATCGACGTTGACTATACTAGTGAAATCAAAGTGGTCCTGGCCAACCTAGCTCAAGAGGACTACCAAGTCCAGAAAGGCGATCGAATCGCAAAGTTGATAATCGAAAAAATCAACCAAGAGGATCTGCATGAAGTAGGTCAACTGGAAGAAACCACAAGAGGAAATAAGGAATTTGGAAGCACAGACCAAAGCCAGCTCGATACAACAAAAAGAATTGAGATCAAAGAAATCACAGCACAAGCCTTCGGACGGTACTATCGAAGAGGAGATACCACAGGAATTCTCAAATGGACATACGAAGACGAGAAAGCAGTTCTAGCAAAAATCAACATCAGCACAGAACTAGCAATCCAGGACAAGAAATACCAAAGCAAAAAGGGATGGAAAGAATTGGTTCCAAAAGAATATCACCAATTCACAAATCTATTCCAAGAAGAGGAAGCTACGGAGCTACCACCTCGAAGACCAGGAATCGACCACGAAATTCAGCTGGACAAAGACGAAAAAACGGGAAAAACAAAAGAAATTTCCTATAAGAAGTTATACCTCCTAGGGGAAGCAGAGCTCGAAGAACTTAGGAAGTATATTGAGCAAAACCTAAAGAGAGGATGGATCCGAGACTCTTTCGCGTCAGGAGGATCTCCAATACTATTCGTTAAAAAGAAAGACGGAAAAATGAGACTCTGCGTGGACTACAGGGCCCTCAATTCGGGTACCAAGAAAGACTGATATCCACTACCCTTGATTGGGGAAGCACTGGACAGACTACAATTAGTAAAATATTTCACCAAACTCGACATCAAAGACGCATACCACAATATACGCATCAAGGCAGGAGACGAATGGAAGACTACATTCGCCTCCAGATACGGAATGTTCGAATACTTGGTTATGCCTTTCGGGCTAACCAACGCACCGGCTTTATTCCAGAGATGGATCAACAGGGTACTTAATAAGTACCTCGATATATGTTGCATCGTATACCTGGACGATGTACTCATATACTTGGAAAACATACAACAACACCAAAAAGATATCAGCAACATCATGGCGGCAATACAAGGATCAGGAATGAAGATCAAACCAACAAAATGCGAATTCCATAAGGAAGAAACAGAATACCTTGGATTTATCATCAATCGAAGTGGGGTCAAGGTTGACCCAGTTAAAACAGCAGCCATTTGGGATTGGGCCAAACCAAACAACAAAACAGATGTTCAGTGCTTTATGGAATTCTGCAACTTTTATCGAAGGCTCATAGAGGGATTTAGCAGGCTTGCAAAACCACTCTTTAACCTTACAAAGAAAGACAAGAAATGGGAATGGGGAGAAAACGAACAAAAAGCATATGATGCAATACGAACGCATCTAACATCAGCACCCATACTGGTTCATTTCGACCTAAACCGAAAGACAATGATCGAAACGGATGCCTCAAAATATGTATGCTCACGCATACTATCGCAACAATGCGATGATGGAAAACGGAGGCCAGTGTCTTACCGATCCAAGACAATGACCCCTGCAGAGTGCAACTACGATATTGCAAACAAAGAACTATTAGCGATAGTTCAAGCATTAAAAGAATGGAGGAGATACGTTTCAAATAACGACCATCCAATCCGAGTTCTAACCGATCACAAGAACCTGGTCCCGTTCATGACCACGAAAGAATTGAACGACCACCAGATAAGATGGAAGGAGCACCTTAGCAAATACAATTTCAAAATCGAATACCGACCAGGAAAAGAGAGCAGAAAGCAAGATGCTCTCATGAGGATTGCAAGAGATAAACCACAAACGAAAGAAGACGAAAGAATCAAACAAAAAACCCGAACCCTATTACCAAAAACCTACTTCGAGGCAATGGAGGTTATCCAATTCACATCAAAGGAGGAAAGAGGAATTGAGAACGCAAACGAGAAAGGGAAGACAATCCAGGCAATAAGAGAAGCATTGAAAGAAGGAAAAAAGGAGATGAAGGGAATTGCACTGGGGTTATGCCAATGGAAGGACGGAAATATGTGGTACGATGGAAAACAATGGATCCCGGAAGAAGAGGAGATAAGGACAGACATCATACGACAACACCATAATATCCGCACGACAGGACACGGAGGAACGGCTAAAACCACGGAATTCATCACCATATCATTCTATTGGCCACCAATGCGCGAAGATGTCAAACGATATGTCAAAAACTGCGAAATATGCCAGTGAACGAAAACGGCTAAACACGCACCATATGGATTACTAAAATCAAACGAAGTCCCCGAACAGCTATGGGAAACAATTACTATGGATTTCATCATAGACCTACCAACATCGGAAAATTGCGATAGCATCCTGGTCGTGGTGGATCGCCTGACCAAAATGAGTCATTTCATTCCGGTTAGAAAAGACATCAACGCGAGAGATTTTATACAAACATTCTTCCGAGAGGTCTTTCGACTTCACGGCCTCCCAAAGAATATCATGACCGATCAAAGAACACTATTCACATCGGGACTATGGAAGAAAGTAAGCGGAGAAATGGGAATACAAAACAGAATGAGTACAGCGTTCCACCCACAAACAGATGGACAAAGGGAACGGGTAAATGCGATACTCGAACAATACTTAAGGACCTATGTCAACTATCAGCAAGATGATTGGTACAAGCTGTTATCAATGGCCGAATTCGCATACAATAATGGAAAGCAAGAAATAATTGGCACGACACCCTTCTTCGCGAATTACGGACAACATCCACAAAGTCAGACCACATATCATACGATTAATGATGTAATACCGGAGAAAGCGGATATGGGGAAACTACACGAAACATTACAATACGAAATGAGTCAAGCACAACAACGACAGAAGGAACAATACGATAAGCATCGAAGACCAGATCCGAACATACGACCAGCAGATATGGTATGGCTAATACCACGCAACATTCATATGACGCGACCATCAAAGAAATTGGACTATAAGAAAATAGGACCATTCCAGATACTGGAAAAAGTGGGCAGTTGAGCTTATAAACTAGACCTTCCCCCCTCAATGTGAATACACAACACATTCTACATCTCACTCCTCGAATTATACAATGACAATAAGTTTCCTTCCCAAACACTTATTCCTCCCCCTCCGATCGAACTCGATGGAGAACCAGAATACGAGCTCGACGAAATAGTCGATTCCCGCTTCTTCCACAGTCACCTCCAATACCGAGCCAAGTGGACAGGATACTCTCCTGAACACGATAAAACTTGGTACTTCGCACACAACTTCGAAAACACACAAGATGCCATCTCAACCTTCCACCAGCGATACCCTGGCAAGCCAGGCCCAGGTGACGATCACGTTCAACCAAGAAAAAACAGAGGAAAAAACTACCACGCCATTGCAGCAATATGAGGGCTGGGGCGATAGCCCCCGCCAAACCACACCTACCAGCCCCGAATACTCATTCATGGGGCCAATCGACGAAGAACTCAAGGAAAGGGAAAAACAAGCACAGCATAACGCCATGTCATGGACGGTATGCTACAATGACGGTTGCCAAACACACTTTGGCGACAAAGAAGGCTCAGGATGGTTCCCGCGGGAATGTCGAAAGCGTGGTCCACATCTGGACCACATTCTAAAGTATTGGCAACAATGCTTCAGAAATGGGTGCAGGATGCACAGGGCACAAAAATTATCTGTGGGATTTTACCCGCAGAAGGATGGAAGCTGAAAAGAGTTAGAAGGAGAGGATGCCAGAAAGGCATGGGCCGCGAGGACGCGGTCCAAGGAGGGAGGGGCCCAAAATTCCTCGGGAGACACGGAACCGGATGTCAGGAGCCTACACAGACAGATCCGGGGACTCCGAGAACAACTGGGCCAAGCCGAGGCCAGAATTTCGGCAAACGATAAAACGATTGCGGAGCTTAGACAGCTGAACGATAACCAGCGGCAAACGATCGAGATGGCGAATCTGACTCTGGAATCGGTAAGGGTCAATGGAGGGAGGCGGACGAAAAGTTCCACAAGCTGAGAAGAACTATGCGCTCGGCAGGACGGAAACTATTGAAACTGGGAGAAAGAGCCTGATGCGACTCAAGTTTAGGAGGAGGGGAGCTAATGTCACGAACGTGGCTTAGCGAGGAAAGGGTTTTCACGTGACACATGATTATGAGTCACAGGTATGTTATTGTTTCACGCATATAACCTATTCGGGTTGTATGATTAGTTATGTGTGGGATTTGTGATGCTTTCGCACATGGCTCAAGTATGAGTCATGGGATATGCGCCCGACGAGTATGCCTTACGAGTGTGCCTTACGGGCAAGCCTTGCGCATATGATTTATGTTTCGCACATGACCTCATTATGATCTCATAGGTTTCGTGCATATGACTCAGTCCAGTCATATGACTTGGTTATTGTGTTATGATTGGTTTATGAGTTTTGCACATGACATTGTTATAAGGTTATGGGTTTTGAGCATGTGACCACTTTGGTCATATGATTAGTTTGTTATGATTTGGTTTCGCACATGTGACCACTTTAGGTCACATGATTAAAGGTGGGAAGAACACTATATAAGGAGGCTGATGCGGCTGAGGAAGATAGGTTCTTCACGCTTTGTTCTAAGTACTTTCATACATATTACTTTAACGAATATAAAACACCTTTACGATTCCTATCTTTATTGCAACGTTATCATTACGCCAGGAAGTACTCGTTACGAAGACGAGTTAGAGAAAGCTTACGATAGGTGTTTCCGATAGAAGACAGAGGTCTTGTACTATCGGTAACATAGGCAGAGGCCTAGATCAATCGTAAGACAAAGAAAGAAAGGGAAAGATAAGATAAGTATCGTTCTCCATTGCCAAGAACTAACTATCTGAAAGGGGATCGTTACATCATGTGTAAAACATAACAAATCATAACATATACAAGTCATATGATTTGAGTGAGTCATATGCGTTAGACCCATAACTCATAATCAAGTAATATGCGAAATATAACGAATCTTAACGTAAACAAGTCATGTGCAAAATCTTGTCACATTCGTAATACACAAAAATTTAATAACCTCTATGATTGAAGAATAGTCCAATATTTTTCCTACTTCTAATTTATATACTTACCTCTTTGTAACACTCAACTATAGTTTTAATGCTCTTGTTAGGAATACCATGATCTGATATCTAGGAACCATCCTAAGTAGAGTAACTCTACTTGGAATTAAAATCTCTGGTCTCCAACATCCCTCTCAGGCCCCCTGATGGGTCCCGCACGATATCATACATACTTATCCTAATTGTGTCCTGTGACTATATAGCCACGGAATTGAAGGTATTAGAATTACACTATTTATGTCGCTGCTATCTATCTGACCAGATCATGTTTATAGGGTATATGAGAGGGGACCTTCGGCTAGTTTTGGGAAGAGTAATAGAGTAAATCCACCAACTACTCAGAGAGTTACTAGGCTTCAAAGATGTAAAACCTTTGGCATGAGCCATAGGTAATGAGATATTTTTGCAAGAAGATATAGTAATAAATGTTAAAGGATCTCAAATGAGAAACCACTACATTCGCATCCACTCTACAATAACTAGAAGCGTCTAGAACTCTGAGAAATATGACTATAGAAGCCAATAGACTTCACGGAGTGTTATAGCTAGGTCCAGGAATGTGTTGCAGTTGCTGGAAGAGCTCCCACTATAAGAATAGCAATTGAAACCTGGTTACCCACAGTAACTAAGAGTTGTTGACTGCGGGATTATCTACCAATCCGGTAGAATAGCTTCCTGCAAATTAGTAGGAAGTTATCAGGAAGAGATCTGCCAGTTGGATACAGTATTATAGAGGTTTGAAGTCAGGCAACCTAGGGAGGTTGGTATTACAACTACCTCTACAAGTATAATCCCAAGATGAAACTGATCATTTCATCAATGATGAAAACAATTGGGGTCAACTTGAGAACTGAGTCATAAGTCTAAAGACTCTGATGATCAGATAATTACTATTGGGAACAGAATAGTTCCTAGTTTGCAATATCATAATTACCGAGGAGGATGTGGTGATTTTCAGGGTCTTCAGGAGTTCATATCTTTGAACAATACCCGATGTTGCGAGTTATAGTCAGCGAAGTACATAGTTGTATAATAGATAGATGTAGTTCATGAATACTCAGACATGAAATATAAATATCGAAGTGTCTCGTAACCTTTTAGACATTATCAAGCAATGGAGAAGAGACATTAACAATATAATATTATTCTTACGATTCTATTCTACTTTACCTACTATACTTCGCTCTTAGTAGTCAAAAATGAAACAAGTGTAATTCAAGCCTTCCTAGACAATCTCTGTCTATCGAAACGTATCTTTGTTGGCCTAGACAACTCTAAAGTCTATTAGGTTGTCTCTACCTAACAGCTCTTACTTCCATCAATTCTCTTTCCCTCTGAATAATTTCATCTTTGTTCTGAATCCAAGTAATATTTCAACTAGTTACCTGAGACTGTTGTTTTTATTTTTCAGTCTACTGGTAGTATTATAGACTAAGCAATGTACAGGCTAGTTTGAAGTAAGAGTAAGAGGTAAAGTGACTGTATCTTTAAATATGGTATACTTTATTCCTCCTTACCAAAAGGTTTGCTATCTACTATATTTTCCAAGAAAAACACCTGTATGAAAACACCTGTACCTTCCATATCTCGAGAATTTTGAATTTTTTTATTTGTATATTCTATGATCATACTGGTATTACATTAGGTACACGCCTGTTTAATAAGTTTCTGTACTCCTGCGTGACAATAGTTAAATTCACGATCACTGGAACAACCCCTCACTACCATGGTCCTACCACACTCCTGCAGTGCCAGAGAAGACAAAAATCGAGAAATTTATATCCTGTATAAATATACAAATATGGGGTATAATAAAATTTCCAAGCTACTGAAGCTTTCTAAGTCAACTGTTTCCACAATGATAAAAAAGGCTGAAGACTATGATAGCAACATCCATGATGCTCCAAGAGCTGGCAGACAAACAAAAATAACTGATGCCAAAAAGAAGATTATACTTGATATTATTGATGCTGAACCTTATTTAGCACTAAGGGATATTACCTAAAAGGCTAATGTTAGACTTGGAAAAGATGCTATCGATAAGATTTCTGGTGAAGCTGGTTTTAAACTTAAAATACTAGGAAAAAAGCCTTTTTGGAGAAAAGAACAGAAGGAAAGACGAAAGAGGGTAGGGGAAAAAAAAAGGAAAAAAGCTAGTGGTATAAGGACAGCTCTAGCGTTAACCAGGGGAACGATA
>NW_003298963.1:938875-945688 GCF_000151645.1 Tuber melanosporum
TGCAAATCGGGCTCTTGGTCAGGCTATCGTCGGGGGGGAAAGGTTATACTACAATAATGCATGGAAGGAAAACTGAATTAATTCTTTTCAAGAGGAGGAGTGAGGTGAAAAGGACGAGTAAATCAAACAGGCTTGGTCTAAATACACATCAGTATACTAATGAAATTCACTAGCTATATCTTATTCCCTTAATAGAAGAGATAAATAGATTCCCACGAACTATTTATATGACTGCTGATAATACATCATGGCATAATGGATTGGAAAATAAGAAATTACAGGAGGATTATGAATATCAAAGACTGTCTTGGCCTCCCAACTTTCCAGATCTCAATTCTATTGAGAATATCTAGTCTTTTCTCAAAAAGCCACTTAAAAAGCAATTCTCCAGATTAGAATAAAGTCCTTATAGTGCTGCTGAATTATTTCAAGTGGCTAAAGAAGAGTAGGAGTATATTTTCAAAAAGACAATTGATAAGTGAATTAAACAGATGGCTGAAAGACATCAGGCTGTACTCGATGCAGATAGAGGACATACAAAATCGTAAAATATTTAAGATTTTCTATTATACTTCTTCTACCGGGAATGATCCCCCTTCAGATAGTTAGTTCTTGGTAATGGGGAATGATACTTCTCTTCTTCTACTCTTTCTCTTTGACTTATGATAGCATTAGGCCTATACCTATGTTACCGATAGTACAAGACCTTTGTTTTCTATTGGGAATGCCTATTATAAGCACTCTCTAACTCTTCTTTGTGAAGAGTATTCTTGTCGTAATAACAATAAAGGTTATGATAATGATAAAAAGTGTAAAGATGTTCTATATTCATTAAAGTCATAAGTAGGAAAAGTACTTAGAATTCAATCTAATTTTATTTAAACTCGTACCGCCAACACTGGCATATGATGAGCCTCAGGGCCAGGCCTCCAGATTAATGCAACTCGGATACTACTAACAATGAACTAACTAAACCTCCGACTCGATACTTCCAACCTGCTCGTGCCATGCCCTAATACAAACACTATATAGAAAGCCATCAATAGTGAAGAAAATCCTCCTCAGCCCAGCCTACCTGTCAGCCAAGTTACTCGTACAAAATACAAAAATCTACTACCGCTACCTAAATATGACCCCGCAATAACCTCCTCCACAATAGAAACCTCTCCAAATGCTCCTACTCAATCATCTCAGGACACTCCCATGTAATGGGACTCCACAGAATACTATTACAGTTAACCAAACCTATACCCCTACTGGTGTTAAGAGACTACCATGGTAGAAATGGTGGTAGACTAGAGTCTACAGGCTAGAGGTACTGTTGGTTAGGTACCTCAGTTGGGCATGCCATACCATACTAAGAAGTATACGGGTACTAGTAGGAAGAGGTAGTTACCCTACTCAGTAGGGTAACCTAAATAGTCAATTTAGGAGTTACCCTGAATTACTTAATGGTGAGTCTGGGTAGAGTTACCCTACCTTCGGACTAAAGTTACCCTGCCTAGGGCTATGGATTACCCTGTTATGGAGCTAAGTTACCCTACCTTAAAAGTAACTTAATATGCATGACTTGAGGGGAACTTACTAGATTGTTTGTCATGCGAAACTACATATAGTATTCGAATTTCAGTTTGTGCAGATCACTCTTGCACAATCAGTTGAGCTCCAAACAAGCTGTAACTTGGAGGTATAGTGGCTAATACCCCCCTCCGGCCCCACTATAAGTCCCTGGCATCATGGGCTACAGCCTGGAGACTTGCTGTAAGCCTAGTAAATGTCTTCAGGTAGAGATGCTCCTATAACACTGTATACGTTCCCACTATCTGTCTGACCGGATGCTATCCGCAGGATATATGAGAGAGTAGAGGTGAACCTGGAGAATGGTCTCCTGGTAGTTTTGTGTAAAATGGACAAGAACTGATGGAGTAATACTACTTTGAAGTTCAAGGTAGTATGTAAGGTTACCAAAGACTAGTAGGCGAGGTAACTGAAGTCCGTTGCCCTGAAAGTGTAATTGTATTTGAGAATTGTTAGGGACTCTGAGACACTAGTCTAAGGTCACGATAAGACCTGTTTCTAGGAGGGTTGACTGTGGGTAGCGCCTATTGGTAGTCAACATCTGAAGGGGTCTATCAGGGGAGCTACGTGTCTATCATCCAGAATAATATAGAATAGAGTAGAACCCGATAGATATTCAGAGGCCGCAGATGCTTGTAGAAGGCTAAGTGTATATGGGCAGAGAGTTCCATAGTTGGTATCGCATCTACTTAGGCATGGCAGCTTGCCACTAACATGTCCATGATATGAAGAGTTTTTACTCCTGCAGTTGCATTGTAAATACAGCGGCAAAAATACTGCAATCGGGTGGATGTGAGCAACCCACAAGAGTAGTCTAGTTTGCTATGGGGGATCTTTGGTCTGACCCGTGGAGGTTAGCTAGGCAGCCCAAGGGAGTTGGGTACTTACAAATACAGAGTAGTGATGGGGAGCAAATGGCAGTATAAGAAATCAACTTAAGTTCGCTCCCGTTACTNNNNTGATATAAAGTTTTACCGTTTTTGTTTCTTCAAACTCTACTGTTCAGACTTTTGATATTTATTATATTTGTTCACTTTTGCAGAAAAATTCACTTCAGTACGGTCATAACCTTGGGATCCATCTTCCCAGACAAAGCTCCTGTTGTATCCCGCCAGGTGCCAGGTACCCACCTCTATCCTATAACAAAAGAAATACCCAACAGCCCAAGCACGTAGACCTGAAAGAAAGCGATCTTACAGGATGAGGTCTCCCTAGCCAAGGGGGTATGAAGGGTCATAGAGAATCAGGTGGGCACTACAGTGGCAGTGCAGCCTAAAAGCCTCTGTAGAAGTAGGCAAAACAAGATAGTCCCTAAGCCGTCGATACTTAGCCAAACATGTCCTAGTATTCAACTCTTTAGCAAACTCCCCAGCTCTCTCCACAGGTGGCAGACCCATAGTGGACTCTGTTGCAGCCAGTTGGCAATAGGGAACTAATACAGGAGATAACTCTTTTAAGTCAGGGACCAGTGGGATGGGTGAGGTCTGGTCTTGCTTAATCCGGCACTTCTTGCTTTTTTTCCTCTTCCTACACCTAAGAGTAGGTCTAGTAATAGGAGTAAATGGGTCACTCTCACTACTACTCACCACTATAGGGGAGACGTTACCAGAAGCACTACCCCAACCAGCCTCAGGCTCAGCTACAAAGGACTCAGGTACCTTCTCCCTCAAAGGGCGTGATACCACCACAGCTGGTAATACCACACCAGGATCCACTCCACTCATTCTAAGAGCAAGCATCTCAATCGGGCCCAATAAATTAGAAACTAATCCATTCACACCACTACCCACAATTGAAGCTGCAAGAGGGGCCGAGATAACCGCCAGCATAAGATTCTCCCAAAAGAGCCTCTCTGCTGGACAGTGAGAATTTTTAAGGTCTAGTCCACTCCGCATAACTGAGGCCACAGTAGTAGCAGAAGTGACTAAGAAGAGAGGGGAAGAAGGAGTAACTGGAGGAGCTTCAGCTACCAACATCATGAGGTACCTACGATTAAGAGTACATTCCCTCACCAGGTCTACTGATAAGGTAGATATCTCTTTCTCAGCAGGATGAAATCACAGAGAATGAACTGAGACGTGATACTGAAGGTGAGAGACTTTAGACTCTAGAGTAAAATTATTCTCAACTTTGTGAGACAGAACTACCAACAAATGTAAAGTGGATGTGGCAGAAGGAGGAGAGGCTCATTTACCAATTGTGATGGTAAGGATGGGACAATAATGAACAACTGAAGGAATAAGTAACAAAAAAGAAAGAACTTCTAGTAAACATAAAAGAATGTATAATAACGATATCCTGGAAAGGTGACATAATAAACAAGTCATATGATCCCAAGTGGTCACATATGTGAAACTTATGACCTTGTTATGAGGTCATGTACAAAACATAAATCCTATGTATAAGGCATACTTGCAAGGCATACTCACCAGGTACACGTCCCATGACTCGTAATCGAGTAATGTGTGAAATATAACAAATTATAATATAACAAGTTATATGATGTAAATAAGCCATATATGCGAAATAATAACATACCTATGACTGATAATTATGAGTCATGTGAAAAACTTTTCCATGCCAAGCCGCATTTGTGACAACATGACTCACTCGAGTCATATGACTTATTTATATTATGATTTATTATATTTTTTATATGACTCAATTATGAGTCATGTATTTCACACATATGACTCACTCAAGGCATACTACCAGTTTATGAGGTTTTACATGACTCAGAGTTATGAGTCATGAGGGTTAGGGTTGGCAAGGAGAGTACTATATAAGAAGGCTAGTACAGCTGAGGAGGATAGACTCTTCATACTTTGTTCTAAGTAATTTCCTTACTTATTACTTTATATGAATAAAATATCTTTATGCTCTTTATCCTTTACATTTCTCACAAGCCTAAGGGTGCTGTCTTTATACATTCATGATAATAGGCATTGCTTAATTGAGTGTTAGTAACGTAGACTAAAGGGTCTAAGAACTATTAAATAGGAGATAGATGAAAGAAAGGTGTTATTGCTTGTTGCTATATACTAACATGGACTTAGGAATATTACCTTGTAAAAGTTTTTTTCATACTAGTTTTAGTAGTGTCTCCTACCTTATTTTTAGTTATTATAGTATCATGATAGTGCTTACAAGGCATGAAAAGGCATGTCAATACACCTGTCCTGATTGCAGTTTATACAGGTAACATTCTGTTAGGCGGAGACAACTTGATAGACTTCAAGATTGTTTAAGCCAATCGAGATTCGTTTTTGTAGACGGAGATTGTCTAGGAAGGCTCGGACTTGGCTCCATTCGGTTATGACTACTAGGAGCGAAGTAAAGTAGGTAAAGTAGGGTAGAATCGTAAAGACAATATTATATTGTTAAGGTCTCTTCTCTGTTGCTTGATGATGTCTAAAGCTTGGGAGGCACTTCGATATTTATATTCCATATCTGAGTGTTTGCGGACTACATCTATTTATCATACAACTATGTACTTCTTCAATCGTAATTTACAACGTTGAGTTTTCTTCCAAGGTGCACACACCTGTGGACCCTGAAAACCATCACACCCTCTTAGGTAATTACGATATTTCTTCTTAGGAAATGTACTGTTCCCAATAGTAATATCCCGATTAGCAGGGTCTTTAGACTTATGGCCTAGTTCTTAAGTTGAACTGAGTTGACTCCAATTGTCTTCGCCATTGATAAAATGATCAGTTTTATCTGCAGCTATATCTGCAAAGGTGGTTGTCATTACAATCATCGTAGGTCGTCTAACTCCGATCCTTTGTAACTCCTTATCCAACCAATAGATTTTCTCTGGAAGACTTCCTATTAACTCGCAGGAAGCTATTCCACCAGATTGGTAATTAATCACTCGGTCGGCAACTCTTGGTTGCTCTCTGGGTAGTAGGTTTCAGTAATCATTGTAGTATTGAGAATCACCCCATGGTTACGACATGTTCTGAAACCCAGTTGCAACACTCCGTGAAGTTCGTTGGCTTCTTTGGTAGTGTCTTTTGGAGTTCTTAGACTCTTCTGGTGGATGTAAATGTATTGGTCTCTAGTAGAGATCCTTTACCATTTGATACCATCTCTTTGTGCGAAATCGTCCCGTTACTTACGGCCCATACCCAAGGTATCATGCCTTTGAAGCCACGTAAGTCTCTAAGTAGTTGACAGAATCACTCCGTTCCACTTCTCAGACCTAGCTGAAGGTCCTCTCTCATATATCCTGTGAACAGGATCCAGTCGGACAGACGGCGACAACATATATAGTGTTATTCTAATACCTTCAATTCTGTGGTAATATAGTCACAGGACACAACTGAGATTGATATATATGATGACGTGCAGGCCCCGTAAGGGAGCCGGAGGGGGGTGTTGGAGACCAGAGATTCCAATTCCGAGTGGGGTTACCCTACTTAGGGTGGTTCCTAGGTATCAGGTTCTGGTGTTCCTAACACATTCAAAGAAGTACGCCTGTATTTGGATGGTACATTACATACTCAGCTTGTGGTATACCAAGAATTTGGAACCTCCCTAATACACAACCCCCCAGAATACACAGTCCTCACTAATTGGCTCGTAGCTCTGGATTATTAAGATTCGGCCTATCAGGAGTGAGCCAGGAGCGAACTGTGTATTTGAGGGGGTTGTGTATTTGGGTGTTCCGCGATTGTATCTTAGGACCTTGGCTGAAGGTGCTTGGAAAAAAAACAATTTCAAACCGTCTGTAAATATGTTTTTGTGGATACATTTTGAATTGAATGGTTAAAATAAAAATTTACCAAACAGGTCCCTAGATTGTTAGCCTGTGTTTCTCGAGAAAAGTTTTAATAATGCTTTTTTTAAAAAGTGTATAAGAAACCTGTAATTAATATAATGCCCTTTCCCTTTTATTTCAGAAAAAAATAAAAATAAAAATAGCTTCTCATTCCCTTAGATATGGTATTATTCCTGGGATGTTCATCAGGCATTTTTGGACTTATTCTATGATACTTCTTATTATGTTTATTGGATTTTGGTGTTCGCGTTCATGCTTTCCCTAACTGCTGTGCGATACTCATTGGTGATCACTTGAATTATTATTATTATGATATGATAATATTATTATTACCGGTATTATGATCTGATATTATTATCATTACAATATTATGGTTGCGTGCCAAACAAGGCCTAGCGAAAAAAAAAAGGAGGTCGGCTTGTGGATGGGCTTGGCGCTGTTCTGGGTTT
>NW_003298963.1:945838-989935 GCF_000151645.1 Tuber melanosporum
TGCATCTGCCAAACCCAAAACAAAAACAAACACTGTTTAATGTGGGATCTTCTTTGGCCCTCCTGAACCCCTTCAACCTTTCAGTTCACAGGAATCAACAACGATCAAAATATTAACCCTAGCACTAGAAGGGAAAGGAGATCGAAAGAACACAGATCCTTTCACTTCTTTATCTTAACTACGGAGACACTGAGTGTCTAGCGGCCAACCGCATTCTTCGATCAACTGTTTTTCATTCACCACTCCTGAGCCTTGCAGACACTCGAACAATCTCGCTCAACATCAACAATTATGCACAGTGACGACGACGAGGTCTCGTCACACTTTAGTGATGAAGGCAGCGATGGCGGCTTCTCACCGGAGCCTGTGGTAAGTCTTCCATGGCCCGCATTACTCGTATGCTAAGAGTTTTTTTACCATAGAAGAGGAAGCCTGCGGCAAAGAAAGCCGCAGCGCCCAAAAAAACTGCAGCACCCAAAAAGACTACTGCAGCAGCCAAACCGAAAGCAACCTCAAAGAAGCGCGCTGTTCCATCTGACGATGAAGATGACGGTAACCTAGCGGATACACCACCGATGGCAAAGCAACAAAAGAAGGCACCTGCCCCTAAGAGGGCGAAAACTTCGGCAAAGCCGCTCCAGTCTAAGCAAAACGAATCAGAGTTAGATGGGGATGATGATGACTTTGGGGAAGGATCAGGTTCTTCAAAGGAAAAGAAGAGCTTTGCGGATGCGTACCAAAAGGTTCAACTCATTCCCGAGGCTCCTATCTACTAAAGTGAGCAGTTTGGGCTAATCGCTCTCGTCACAGCTTACTCAATTGGAGCATATCCTCAAACGTCCCGATACTTACGTCGGGTCTGTGGAACGATCAGAGCGACACATGTGGGTTTTCGACTCGGGTACGACTTCGATGGTTTGGAAGCCCGTTACTATGGTTCCTGGCCTGTATAAGATTTTCGACGAAATTTTGGTCAATGCGGCGGACAATAAAATTCGTGACCCTAAGATGGACACTCTCAAGGTTACTGTTGACAAAGCGACCAATACAATTTCCGTTTATAATAACGGGAGAGGTATTCCGATTGAGATACACTCGGTAAGTCATCTGTCTGATTGTTTCATCTTAGGTTAGGGCATCTTTTACTTACAACTGAATAGAAGGAGAAAGTTTATGTTCCCGAGTTGATCTTTGGCCACCTTCTTACCTCTTCCAACTATGACGATGACGAGAAAAAGGTTACCGGTGGTCGTAATGGCTATGGTGCAAAGCTCTGTAATATCTTCAGTACTGAATTCACGGTTGAGACTGGCGATAAGAATACCAAGCAAAAGTACAAGCAGACCTGGACGGACAACATGGGCAAGATGGGAAAGGCGAAAATCACCGCGAACCCCAAGGGAGAGCAGTTTACGAAGATTACATTCAAACCCGACCTTGCCAAGTTTCACATGGAGGAGATGGATGATGATTTCGAAGCTCTTGTCAAGAGAAGGGTTTACGATATGGCTGGTAAGCTCGGTTTTCTTGAAGAATGAAGAATGCGGAATGTTTCATGCTGACAATTGGCCTCAGCTTCTGTAAAAGACGTAAAAGTCTTCTTGAACGGGGAGCGGATAAAGCTGAACTTCAGGAAGTACTGTGAGATGTATGTCAATGCACTACATGAAGAAGCTGGTTGCGAAGAAAAACTTGTGATTACTTGGGAAGTCGTGAACGATCGCTGGGAGGTAGCCTTCGCTGCTAGCGGTGGTAACTTCCAACAGGTATCATTTGTCAATAGTATCGCTACGACATCCGGAGGAACCCATGTGAATTACATTGCAGATCAACTTTGTACCCACCTCCAGGGAGCTCTAAAGAAGCAGAACAAATCTGGAGCCGCTGTCAAAAACGCTCAGATGCGCAATCATTTCTTCATATTCGTCAACTGCTTGATCGAGAATCCAGCATTCACCTCGCAAACCAAGGAACAGCTAACTACTAGAGCTGGTGCGTTTGGTAGCAAATGTGCATTGAGCGACACGTTCATTAAAAATATTTTGAAGAATACTCCAGTTATCTCGAACATCATCGACTATGCCAATATGAAGGCTGATAAACAATTGAAAAAAACGGATGGGTCGAGACGCTCTAGGTGAGTCTTAGGATATTACTTGGCGGCTACGAGTGTGCTGACGGTTTCTAGAATCAATAATCCGAAACTTATCGATGCCAATAGAGCTGGAACCAAGGACTCCCAAGAATGCGTGCTTATTCTGACTGAAGGAGATTCAGCCAGATCACTTGCTGTTGCTGGTATATCTGCAATCGATGGGCGGGACAGGTTTGGCGTTTTCCCCTTGCGCGGAAAACTTCTTAATGTTCGAGACGCCTCTCATGACCAAATAATGAAGAATGCGGAAATTCAAAACATTAAACAGATTCTGGGGCTGCAACATAAGAAGGTTTACGAATCAAGGAAAGAGTTGAGATATGGTCATCTCATGATCATGACGGATCAGGATTATGACGGAAGTCATATCAAAGGATTACTTATCAACTTCTTCGAGACTCAATTCCCTAGTTTGCTCAAGTTGCCCAACTTTCTGATCGAATTTATCACACCTATTGTGAAGGTGTTCAAGGGTGGTGTCAAAAAGCCAACAAAGGAGATTAGTTTCTTTACCATGCCGGAGTATGAGTATTGGAAAGAGAACAACGCTGAAAAGGGATGGGAACATAAGTACTACAAGGTGAGTTTTTCTCTAACACCTGGAGAGTAGCGTATGTATGCTAAAATCATCACTAGGGTTTGGGCACCTCGGGTGAACGGGATGCAAAATTATACTTTTCAGATCTGGAGAGACATGTCAAGGAGTTCCACGTGATGGAGGCGGAAGGCCAGCGACTGATCGAACTCGCATTTTCCAAGAAGAAGGCGGATGAGCGGAAAGAATGGCTCCGACTCTACAAGCCTGGAACTTACCTTGATCACTCCATCGATAAGATTTCATATCCGGAGTTCGTTAATAAAGAGCTGATCCTCTTCAGTATGGCGGACAACATCCGGTCCATTCCCTCGGTTGTGGACGGCCTTAAACCTGGTCAACGCAAAATTCTCTTTGCTTGTTTCAAGAGAAAGCTTACAAAACAGCTCAAAGTTTCGGAATTGTCTGGATTCGTTTCCGAGTGTACAGCCTACCAGCATGGTGAAAGCTCTCTCCAAGTGACAATTACTGGTATGGCGCAAACATTTGTTGGAAGCAACAATGTCAATCTCTTGGAGCCCGAAGGGTCTTTCGGTACCCGTCTTGATGGTGGAAAGGATGCAGCCAGCCCTCGATATATTTATACCCTATTGTCACCTTTTGCCAGGAAGTTATTCCCAGCTACCGATGATCCCCTGTTGACGTATAATCTGGACGATGACAAGAAAATTGAGCCTATGTGGTACGCCCCTGTTGTTCCTTTGGTTTTGATCAACGGAGCCGATGGTATTGGCACAGGTATGTTTGAAGTAGCATCTACATCTAGCATTATTGGCGTTGCTTACACGAGTAATAGGGTGGAGTACCACTATACCAAATTACAATCCGGAAGATGTGGTTGCCAACATCAGGCGTTTGATGAACAACGAGGAACTAGAACCAATGACTCCATGGTATCGCGATTGGGCAGGCAAGGTCGAGCAGGTCGCTGTGGACAAATTCAAATTCTCTGGGGTTATCAATCAGATTGATGGTGTTACTTGCGAAGTTCGGGAATTACCTATCAAGATGTGGACTCAAGAGTTCAAAGAAAAACTCGAAGAAATCATCAAGGGAGAGAAATCATTCGTCAAAGATTACGTTGATTACAACTCTCCTCGACGGGTCCATTTTATTATTACCATGGAGTCCGAAAAGCATATGCAGGAGGCGTTGGCGGAGGGGCTTGTGAACAGATTTAAGCTTACGAAAACTATAGCAACCAGCAACCTTGTGGCTTTTGATCCTGAGGGAAGAATTAATAAGTACGCTTCGGTCAATGATATTCTGAAGGAGTTTTATTATATTCGTTTGAAGTATTACCAGGAGCGCAAGGTATTACGAACCGTTACCCCTCTTGATCAGTTCTATTGCTAATATGTTTATAGGATAATATGCTTAAAGAGATGAGCAAACAATTGATGAAGTACACTAATCAGGCTCGCTTCGTCCAAATGATCATCAAGAAGGAGCTGGCAGTCTCAGGGCGTAAGCGTTCAGAGATTATCGAGGACCTTGTAAAGAAGAAGTTTGATAAAATTTCCAATAAGGCTGAAGCTCAGAAGGCTGGCGAGACTGAGGACACTGTTGAAGAAGAAGATTCAACTGTCGGGGATGGTTACAACTATCTATTGGGGGTTCGTACTGCATCATTCTGTGGTATATTTGTGCATGCTAACGGTTCCCTGATCAGATGGCCATCTGGTCTTTGACGCATGAAAAGGTCCAGAAGCTACTTCAGGATGTCGCTGACAAAGAGCTCGAGGTCGATGAACTCATCAAGAAGTCTCCGAAAGATTTGTGGAATACTGAGTTGGATGCCTTTATCGAAGAATGGAGGATACAGCTGGAAGAAGACAAAAAAGAGCAAGGCACCGTAGTCAAACGCAAGAAGAATGGCAAGTACGGCGCAAAGATTGCCAAGGGGAAGAAGAAAGCCGCTGGCAGTGACGAATCGGATTTCGAAGCTTCAAAACCAAAGAGAAAGCCAGCGGCTGCGAAGGTCAATACAGAGGCCAAGAAGCAGACTATACTGGGATTCAAGTCCATCGATCAACCTCCGGAGAAAGCCCCCGACAGGGGACCTATCGCACGAGCTGTGAAAAAAGAAGCAGTGGTAATCGGTGACCTGAGTGATTCAGATTTCGACATGCTCAACCGAGGATCTAAACTAGCGCCCTCCGCGAAACCTCCTATTAAAGCAACAAATGCCGGCGTGGAATCATCATCGGATCGAAAGCCTCAGCCAGACCCCGCAGGGGATAGTGAAGAGGAATTGCTTTCATTGGATGAGAAACCCTCTAAGAGACTGAAGGCTAAGGCGGCGCTGGCCAAGAAGCCTGCAGAAGATGAATCTGAGGCTGAATCTGAGAAGGAGGTTCTTGCAAAGAAAGCTGTGGCGAAAACTGCTCCGAAAGCCAGGGCCGCTGCTAAAACTGCTCCCAAAGCCAAACCGGTTGCTGCGGATGATTCTATTTTTGACCTGGATGTCTCAGACCCTCCACCCTTGAGGACCGCTGCGGCAAAGCCAAAACGAGCAGCGGCAAGAAAGCCTTCAATTCTAGATATTGCTGGCTCAGATGACTCCGACGGGGAGAATGGTCTCGGGGATGTCAGTGTTCTTGTTAAGGGTATCGGGAGTCAAGGTAGTGACACCGGTAGGCCTTTGTTTAGGGATTCTGCAAAGAAGGCATCTGGCACAGCCTTGAAAGGTGCAGCCGCTAAGAAGGTGGCCCCGAAGGGAGTTTCGAAGATCCCACTTAGTCTCAGCAAGGGCGCCGGCAACGAGTCTGAAAACTCGGACTCGGATGATGACGACATCCCTAAACCTGTCAAGAAAGCCCCGGCAAAGAAGGCCGCACCACCAGCGAGGGCTGCGCCGAAGAAGGCTCCAGAGCCCAAGAAGCCCGCTGCAAAAGCGGCGCCAAAAGCCGGGGCCAAGAAACCGTTTGTCTTGTCTGAGGATGAGGATGATATGGATGTGGACAAGATGGCGGACGAACTTCTGGATTCCGACGATCAAGAACTCTACTCTAAACCTTCGTCTAAGACTTCTAAAGCCGCAACCAAACCTTCAGCTAAACCAGCCCCGAAAGCAGCCGAACCAGAACCTCGTGGGAGGGCTGTAAGGGCTCGGAAACCTACAAATTACAGAATTGAGCCTTCTTCTGATGAAGAGGATGACGATGACGATGACGATGAAGGATCTGAGGATTATGGTGGGGATTCCGATTAGTCTATCTTGTAATGTTCTACTTTTCTTTTTACTTATTTTCCTTGGGGGGCTGGATGGGGGTGACCGGCGCATTTATGTGAGAGTTCAGGAAAAGAAGGTTTGGGGATTATGAAGGGGTGAAAAGCGGTGCCTTTGAACATTTTTATGTAGCATAGACTTTTGTGGAGAGAGTAAACAGCCCTTTCTTGCCCATAGAACATGAGAAGGGATTTTTATTGTTATGCGTTCTGCAAAGTTTATTACATGGTTACTCTCATTCTTATTGAGTAATTCGTTGCGCATTATTAATATTATTATAATCGTATGTCATCTCATTATCGTTCAATCGAGGCTAGAAGCGAGGGGGATAAATGACTTTGTGGTATAACACTGTAGCTTAACTGTTTCCACTTGTCTCTGTAGTGTCACCCTTGACCCCACGATGAGGAAAACAGCGTTCAGTCCGTCTCACCCTCGACAACTCAGGCGCCCTCCCCCCCTTTTTTTTCAATCTTTTAAAAAGCGGGGCTGTGCCGGTGGTGTTGGTTCTTGCCAAATACGCGGTGAGCAGTCGCTTTGTTCCCCTCAAACTGACACAATGTTACAGGGCATAAAAATGGTTCGGACCCGACTCTAGAATTTTCTGGTGATATCATACCCTGTTGATACTTTCCTTCCGTCTCTCGTATCTCACCTGTTAAGATCCTCTCGCAAACTTCCGTATTATTGCTTGCCGTGAGAGAAAATGGGTTTTGTGATGTCTACTGGGCTATGTGGTCCGGTAGCGGGCTGCAGGCTACCATGCTAATAAAAATGCAAGTGTGGAGCTTCGGAAGCAAGGAATTGAGAAATGGAGCAGCGCGGGCGCATAATCAACAAGTTGCCCCCCTACAGGTAAGAAGCCTAGATTAGAGTATGATACTGTTGGTATTTTTTATCATGGAGTTCATCTGCCATTAAATAAATCAAGTATGATATGACATGGTATGAGGCGAGGGAGGGATTTAGCCTTGTTGCTTATTTTTCGTCAATCCACCCTTGGGTCTAATTACTTTTTTTTCCCCTCCACTGATCTGGCGAGTGATGGCTTGTGGTTGAGTGTGTTGAGGTGGGGAGGGGGGTGGAATAATGTCGATATCAACCACAAGGGGAGCTGTAAAGTTTCCAGTGGAGCGTAACAACTTCGTTTACGTTTTTGTCTTTTCTCATCTCTATTATCCACCGTCGGTTGATCACTTTCCAAAAGGCAATTGAGATCGTGGTATGCAGAATGAAGGGAAAACTCGCTTCCAAGGAGTACAGTAAGAGAACTTGGGGTACAGGTATAAGGGGCGCCCTCCAAGCACATTGCTTGTATAGAAACATGGTTTTGTGGAGATATTAGGTATCATATAAACTAGTAACATGTTGAATAGATCAGGGCGGCGAACCTTGATGAGAATATCATCTTCTGTGTGAGTGCCCACCCGTATTCCGTAAATTATAGCTGAGTCTAAATTTGGGGGAAAACTTGGAGGATGAAAGAGGCTTGAAAAGCTCCGGGGCACGGTTTATAGAGGAGGGCACAAGACCCGATGATCCATGGAGGGATCAGGATTTATTGTTTATGCTTTACTTATACTGCTGTCTTTACTGATAGTTTAGAGAGTAGAGACAAACGAAGTTGTTTTACCTTACCTCTCATGCTTGTCCACGCACTGCTACCGTCCCCCAAATATTCACTTAGTCTTCTATCCACCGCTGCACGATCGGTCCTCCACTGCCGTCCCTATTAAGACTCAGACCGCAAGGGGAGAATATGGAAGAAAATATATATGGCGCCCAACGAGCGGTATCGCAAGTTCTGATTTGAGGAGTTTTTGGGAGCGGTTGGCTAAATACAATAGATCACGAGTCGAGCACAGATACTTACTGGTGGAAGGCCTTCTGAGGGGTGAGAGGCTCAGATGAGTTTGATGTGCTCACTGACGATCCATCTAGTCTACCTGATAACCGTTTTGTCGAGAGATGGGGCAGAGAGGCTCGCCTTTTTTCGGAACTCATGTAAGACCAATGGTTCAGCATTTCGTGGACACATTTTATACCTTGACTGTATCGTCAGCTCCCACGGCTAAGATGGTAAGGCGCGTCACTAGTACCGAGAACACATACGCTCATGACGAGATCGACGGTTAAAATCCGTTTCGGATCGTCAATTTTTTTCGCCCCCTTCCCATATCCTTCATTCCTTGAGGGATGGGTCGTAGAGGGTTCGTTCGCCGGAGGTTCCTTTAGCCCACTGACTCGGTCTGTCGGGGTGGGCTTGTATAGTAAGATTCCAGCTCGAGATTGTGCTTTAGCTGTTCACTCCCCGGGAGTTTGGGTTCCAGTAGTAAATGTACAGCACAAGATATCCTGTGGTTAACAGCATCGTAATAACCCCAGCCACCACCTATCTGAATCATGAAAGTGGCCAATCATCTCCTTATCATACATATACTTAGTAGCACTCAACCAAAGACCGACTGCCCTGCACCCTACTCGTTGTATCGTAAGTTAGTCAGTTGCTTTCTGTATCACATTTTGTGCGAGTTGTCCGTGCGGAAAGATGTTTACATCACAGAAATGGGCGATTGAGACTAACTAAAATCAATGGAGGAACACAAAACATTGGACCCCAAGACTTGGCGGAGCTTCAGGAACAAGGAGAAACACATCACAACCATGAGTGGAGTAGTATCGTGTCCCCAGCTTTGCGTGTTTACAAGGTAGCAAATATGTGGATCGTTTTTGTTTCCGGTCTTATGTATGAGCGCTCCGTTCTTTGTTGCAGGTGTGGAGAGTCATGTGTCGTGAATTCTCAGAGATCCCAAGTGGCCTGAATATCGACAGTCCCATCGGTCCAGCCACCATTCCAAAGATCCCGGATCGGCCCAGAACATGCTGTTTCCTGCCTCCAAAGCCTGGCGGCCCCCAGGCGATAATCGGGTCATTGTGTCGGGCAACCTGTGCCGAAGCCCGCTGATGCCGAGATAACCCCCGTGGCTGCATTGGCTCTAACTCTCTCCCAGAAATTGTTTAAAAAATGCCCTGTTGACGACGCCATTGGTGCTATAGAGTGCCCGAAGTGTCATGGGAAGAGCGGGTTTAAAAATATATGGTATGATAGAACTAGCGCATATGGATGGGCAGGGAGCTGGACAGCAGTCTATGATGATCCCAAGATCTATCCCGGCAGCTTTACCTTTGAATTGGCCCCCTGAGTTTTTTTTTCCCCTCTCCTGACTGACTGTATTCAGGGTTTTTTTTTTCTTCTCTGTCGGACCGTAATTAAATATAGTAGTTTTATGCTTTCTCTCGATCCCCGAGGTTTTCCATTTTCAGAGGATTTGGGAGGTGGAGGCCGCGAGACCAATCTGGCCGCGAGCGAACCTCCAATCACCAGTTCCAAATATTACCAAGTCAACCGATCAAACCTAGGAATCCGGGTGGGGAGGGAGAATGGTAAGGCGTTGGGGCATGATTGACCACCTTTCGAGCTCGGATCTCTCTCAAGATGGGCGACACACTGGGTCAGATTGAAGAGGGTATTACCATCTCGGGTTCATGGAGGGAAAGGAAGGAGTATGATAACCAGATTGATCCGGCAATTCAGGACACACACTCTCACTCGTGTTTTATCCTAACCTTTACCGTTGAGCATCATCCCCCAGTTCCAGGTCCGGATTCGCGGGAGTAGGATCGGTATTGCTGCGTTCCTCCCCGGCACATTGTGATCCCGGCCTTCGCTATTGATTGTGCCCAGCTTTCGGAGCTTCTCAATTCCTATAGCATACCCAATCAATTAAACATTCAATCGATCTATCGAGCTATCACTTATCCACTATTGTTCCGCTTTGCTTTTCGTCCCACCATCGTTACACCTCCCCCCCCCCACTTGTGCACCCGGGGGGAGGAACCAGAGCACAATCGGGCAAGGGCAGGGAGAGGCCGGTCAAATTGTCGGGAAACCTGAGTAGAGTAATAAGATAAGGTAATTATCCGAAGTGGTTAGAAATATATCATTATCTCATATCCTCAAGAGGCAGCTCTAGGTTTTCTAATATTTTTTGCGGCCGATAGCATTACAGAGAAAAAAAAAAAGCTGGAATTATGATACAAGGCGAATTGTTTAGCCCATGCGGGCTAGCTGGGGTGAAAACCAGTAAATCTTCCTCATTTTGGCGTGTAGCGTACCGTTTATCACACTTTGAGTAGCAGTTAGCCTCATTTGATAGCAGTAGCGTTGATGAAGCATTTTGTCTCGGTCGTTGGTATGATACAACTTATTAGGCTAGTCATTATGATACAAACAGTATGATATGATACCTGTATTGGTGAAAGTGTGAGATATCTGACTAAGCAGATTCACGAACAACCTTTTGCCTATGATAAGTAGGGAAATGTGCGCCTCCCCACGGCATCGGTTTACCTAAAGTGGGGGAATCATAGTCGGCGATAGACTTTGTAATATAGGTACAAAGCACCGGAATTTGACAGGATGCCGTACATACGTTCATCTTGCTTGAGTGGGCGGGAAAGAAGGAAGCGGTCGGGGGCGGAGAATTTGTCAGTGCTTAGATGTAACTTGGCAGACTAGCTATTGGATACCTTGTACTCATATACCGCCCTACTTGATGATACAAGATCGTACATTCAAGCCCACATCATACTAATTCCTTCATCTTCCTCTCCGCAAACCTCTACTTTACCATCCTTCTAGCCCCTAATAGCCTTCACCCTAGAACACAGCACACCAGCGAGGCTCGTGATCCCATCCTTCATCCTTCATCCCCATTCTCCGCCATGTGACGAAGCAAGTTCCTTATATACTCGACCCCTAGCACATCAACCTCGGACGTAGAACAATGTGACAAACCGCCCAAGCTACCGATCTTTGACACTGACGACGCCCCCGTCGGAAATGTCCAGACCCGTCGAGATTTTTTTTCACGGAAACATCTCTTACCCGCTGCACGTAGCTGTGTTATTGACGGGTTGGCATCTCGGGATCGCTCACCCATTGGCCTTTTTATCTCCCACGGTGTGGGGAGGAAGGGAGGAAGAATAACCGATTGAAGACCTTTGCCAAGGAGTACGATACCGTGAGTAAGCTACATATGCAACGTCGATCATGCAGGTGTTTTGCGGGGGCTCCTTTGAGGGATTGCTTGCTTGTTGCCGTTGTTCTTGTCTTGTGTTCGAGAGGTGGTTAGTCAAGTGTTCCCCTTCTTGATCTCTCCCCTTGTCCCTGATGGTGTCATCTCATTCACCTCGTGAGTTCCTTTCCTGTCTCTTGCCATGGGTGCTCGATCAGACCAAGTTATTGGGGTAGGCTGGATGTGTCGCACTGAAGGTTGTTGGTTGCACAGAACGAGATGCGGATAGCACATCTCTCAATGGGTGCGACTTACCACTGTGATACTTTGCAGCGGATCTTCGCTGAGGCGGTTCGTAGGGCTTCGATCTCAGATGCATCGTCCCTACCGTGCGTGCGGTAAAGCTCCAGTATTTCCCTCGGGATAGTGACACAAACACTCGCTCGACTGCGTCAGTGCACCCTCCGCTCACGTGTTTTGTTTTGTTTTCTCCGTTTTTTATTACTCATTCCCATTTAAATGGTCCTGGTTGCAGTTGACATATATCCTCGTGGTGTGTGTCCGAAGCATGACAGGTGTGGAGTGGAGCAAGAGGGATAGAAATGGAATGAGAATAAATAAATCAAAGACAATTCAAACGATGCACGGTGGTATGTGCACACAAAGTGCCCATATCATCGAACATCAGGAACACCAAAAGGGATACCTGCATGGTTTCTGGAACAAAAAGATCATCCAGGTTTGTTCTCCCTGCATATGAACCCACAGCACTGTCCGTCACCCCTCACCCAAGTGGCCCGCTATATGCCTTTCCCAGGTTTACCACAAAATCACCGCCACTCACCCTTTCAACGGCATTGCGCATGCTGCACGAGGTATGACACAAATCGGATGCTCTTCCCCCCCCTCTACTTGCTGCTCCTTCTCCTTCTTCTCCTTCTCTTTGACGGGGCCCAGCAAGCAAGCAACGTATGAATAAGTAAAAAAGAAGGAAAAGGAAAAAGAAAGGAAAAAAGAAAGACAATGGAAGCAAACTAAACTTCCATGCACTCACCATCGGCTGGCTCCCAGTTGCTGTCGAATCCCCTCGAGCCCGATTAAATATTTATTTTTTTCCTATTGGTGTGGAAGATGTGCCATTGGGTACTTCTCCCACCTCTTTTTTTGATAATTTTGATGGATGGCCTGTGTGCCCCTCTTTCTCCCTGCTTTGCTTCACTCGTAGTTTTGCCAATTCGTCAGGAAATTTCGGGTCCCTGGTCTGTGCTGATAGGTATTATCAAGGCTATCCGCTTCCCCATTCCCCCCTCCCTCCCTTTCTCTCGCATTCCCTCTTTTTTTCCCCTATCCCCCTATCCCCCCCTCATCTCCATCTAATCTAAAATAAGCACATGGTGCCTTCTACCTTGGATTTTGGGAGTGTGCTTGGTTCGGATACCCGAACCGCGATCCTTTAGAAGGTTGTTCTGTCATCTCTCTCTCTACCACCCAACTAAAAAGAAAGAGGAAAGGAAAGGAGAAGGAAAAACCGCTTGTTCCGTTTCCTAGAATATTCTAAAACGTCATCTCTTTCACTTCTCGCCATAGAGAAGCCCATTATTCTCCACATTTACAGGACAAAAAAGAAGTGAAAGAAAGGAGAACAACTCGTGGAATAACAAGAATAGAAGGACCCCAGAGTAAGAAGAACTGGAGTTAGTTCATTTCTAGACAAAGGCTAATACGGCTTATGCGTGCACTCACCGACATGGTGACCCCAGTGCTCCGTCTATCCTGTTGAAGAAAAATAAAATAAGAAAGAAAATCTCTTTCACTATCGACATATCTTTCACTTGCTTTTCCTCGCCTTCACTCTCGCTAATCGGGGCGGAGAAGATCTCGTGGGGTCTGATCCAAGTTCGGTCGGCTTTGTGGGGTGTCGTTGACTTTGCTTTACATACATCCTCCACCTCGAAAGTGAAGGTATAAAGGTGCACAGACACACGCTCAGCATAAGAACTTTAGATCACCAACAGAAAGTGGAGAGGCGAAGAAGCCAAGGGACATTCTAGTAGTCAAGGAGAGGAAGAATAGCAGAGGACCAGTGCAGCAATCATCTCGATAACGATTTATTTCACGGTTTTCTCTTTCCTCCCCTCCCCTCCCGGGAAACAGTTCACCAAAACGAACCCTTCCCTCCTTCCCTCCCTCCCATCTCCCTCCCTCCCTTCCTCCCTTTCCTCATCTCACTAGATAAATCGGCAACAAAAAAATAAATAAAAAATAACAAAAACCGGTCGAGCCAATAAATAAATAGCTGCATACAATCCGCTTTTTGGAAACATCTCGAATCGCCCCGAAACTTACCATCGGTATATTGAGTTAATCTTTTGCTTTTCAAACCCTTTTCCCATTTTTGTTCCATCGATTGCTAAGTTAGGGGGGGAGTAATAGTGGCTACAAAAACCCCTTTCCCTGCCCGTTTATCCCCTCGCTTTGGAGAGGGGAAGTGATCTCTCACACGAGAACTTGCTACCTGTCGACCACATACGCAACTTACTACTCGAGTATCACATATCGTCACTCGGTCCGAGAAGCAACGACGACCTCGGAGTTTTCCCATATCCAAAAAAAGAAAGAAGGAAGAGTAAAAAGCAAGGAGGATAGACCGGTTCCCCAAAAGGCATGTCTCGGGCACCCTTACCTACTGAAAAAACCAAAAAGCTTTTGAAAGCTCACGTACAACCACTTGTCATAAAGGTTGAGCCGGACACCGAACCACCAACTTCTCTATTTTTTCCTCCTCCCCCTCCTCCACCGCCACCGCCACCGTCGCTACAATTGCAGTCGCAGTCGGGGCCCCAGCTAACAAGGTTCTCTCCTCCCGCGTTTCGTCGCGAGGCAAGGTCGGGCCGGATGACGCCCAAGGAACGTGTGGTCAGCAAGGGTCCGCTGAAAGAGAAAGTCAATTACCCACCCCATGAACAACAGCAGTCGGAGTATAACCGCCAGAAGCTCCTGGAAATGGAGTTGTACCCTTCCGATGGAGTCGGGAGTTATCCGAGGAGTATACCATTCAAGGGGAGTAAAGAAGATTTTCTTCGAAAAACTGGGAGGAATCGGTTTGACGGTGAGAGGGAACCCCTCTTCGCCCTCCTATACCCTATAAAAGAAATTGAAAAGAAAGCGCGGGGGGGTAAGGAAATATTTAGCGTTCAAGGGCTAATTCCTATTGGCAGTGTTCGAATACAGATTCACAGCGCCGAACGTGAAGGGTGAGAAAAAATGGTGGTGGGTGATGTGGGATTATTATAACGGCCTCGTCAGGGTGCACGATTTCTTCGACTGTTGCAAACCCGGGAAGGTTGGTGGGAAAAAAAAACTTGGATTTATTTAGCTTTTGCGAGAGAGAAGATCTTGGTAAAGGAAAACGAATTAACTAACATATGAACTAACTTTTACAGACCGAACCTGGAAATGCCGTTAGGGAAAAGGTTAATCCAGGACTTGCGTCCGTGTGCCATAACATTACGGGTGGTAACCTTCACGCACAAGGTAGGCAGACAGATACTGGCACACTTATGAATCCCTTACGATTTCAAACTAATAAGTCCCATTACCGGAGGGAGGGGTACAACCCAGGCTACTGGATACCGTACGAGGCAGCCAAAGCCCTCGCGGCAAAGTTCTGCTACAGGATCCGCTATGCCCTGACCATTATATTCGGGGATTCTTTCCCGGATCAATGCCTTCCAGAACACCACCCGGAGTTCGGCAAATACCAGATAGATGCCAAAATAATAAGTGCCTGCTGTGAGAAATCCGCTGCTCAACTCTGCACCGAGCAAAGACGTTTGCACACCGCCATACACCATCGCCAGCATCAGAATCAGCGTCAGCAACAAGCACTGTCAGTCACACCTAACGCCGCTGCCGTAAATCCAGGGACACCTTTATTGAGCTTCTCATCTACCATTTCTCCGTCTTCCTCCTCCTCCCCCTCCTCCTCTTCAACGGCAGCAGTAGTAGAACCAAGATACCCCACCACTCGAAGACCAAAAAGCCTCTCTCCACCACCACCTCACTCCTCCTACTCCTCTTCAAGAAGCCAAATATACGCCCAATACCGACTCCGAACACACACCCGCACCCCGCCTCCTCCCCCGCCTCCACCACCACCTCCAGAATTATCATCATCACCATCTTCTGCAAAAAGGTATTTCGACCCCGTGAGAGAAATTTGGACGGACGGGAATAGCCCGCAAAGGGGGAGGAGGCTTGATGGGGGGAATGGCAGGGTTCCAGACGGAGGACCACAGTTACTACTACCAAGCCAAGATGCTGAGCAAGACAGGGATACTAGAGCTTCAACGAACACCCTCTACACAATGAGCAACAAGAGTGTAGCGAACAAGCAGAACCCACAACAAGAAGCAGAAAAGGAGAAATACCTCCCACCAATAACTCCACTCCTCCATCTCCCGCATCCGCACCCTGAGGCAAACGCAAATTCTTACTACCGGCCTAGACCACAAGAGCCAGAACCAACCCCCAAGCGCGCAAAACATACCCGGGTTTCCGCCCCCCCTAGGTTCGTTCGGGGAACCTTCTGGGGGGGGCAGCGGGTCTGTCGGAGTGATTCCTTTTCACTATCACCGCCTTCCTCCTCCACCGTTTCCGCCGGAAGAAGGGGGGGGGGGGGAGCTAAGGCGGAGACACAAGAAGAACACGTGCTAGCAGTGGAAGCGGCAGGGAATTTGATGAAGTTGAGGTTGGATGAGTTTAATTTGAACAATGCCGGTGGTGCAGAGGCAGGAGGGAGGAAGAGGAGGCAGTCGCGGTGATTTTTTGGCTTCCTTTTTTGCTTGGATCAGGTCGTTCCTGTTGGGGTTATGATTTCTCCCCCACTCACTTCTTTCCTTGATTTAATTGTTTGCATTTCGCTCATCACGGCATGGACTGGATTTGAATAGATTTGATATCATACTGTACTGGGTAATTACCTGGCAGGAGTTTTTCAGTTTTTCAGTTTTGTTACCCCTTCGTGCTCTTTCATATATTATTTTTTTACTTTTTTTGGGGGGGGGGTTGGCTGGTTAGCATAGCTAGTTTCATGGAACTCACGATATGACGTTACTCAGAGAGATACTGGAGTATTATGGCCATCATAGGATTAAGGTGGTACAAAATTCTGAATCCAGTAACTGAGCACAAATTCGTGATTGCTCCAGACTGTGGCAACGGACGGTCTTGGCAACAACAGAAACCGACCCCCCCCCCCACGTTTTTCATAAAAGATGCTCATTTTCAACAGGCAGCTACCGGTACTCACCAGCATAGCCTCAGAAAAATTCAGTGATTTTTAAGATAGCACAATTTGATATCAAGATTCACATAAATGAAGGCCATGTTATATAGGAAATGATTCTAAAAATTCTAACCATTAACACTACCAAGACGACCAATTTGTATGGAATTTCTGCATGACAACGATTCTGTCTAATTTCGTTTGCTTGCTTCCGTGTTCAGTAGAATATGACAAATCCCCCCCGACTCTCTCTCTTCCAATCTGATTACTGTTTGAAGGATAAAAATTTGTTGTGTATGATATCATTGTGCTGGTTGGCTGAACTTGCGTATTTTGTATGGAAACCCGAGCGGAGGTTAGATTCTTTTGTCACAAAGCGCGGACTTCCGGTGCCCTTGACCGGTTTTTATCGCGCTATCCCCGTGGGAATGCAGCGCTCAGAGAGTTAGCTGACAAATATCATATTATGGAGTTGTCATCCACAGGTACGATAACTAATACGACAACTGTTTGGCTCCCACGCATATACGAAGGTTAGGGGGAAGTCCAAAGCCTTGCCCGAGGCAACGACAGAGAAAAGCGAGGAATAGGCAATGGCATAGACTCCCTTGCCGTGAAGTGCCGTACTCGAGCGTTGTACTGTACATAATAATATTATTGTACTTAACATCAGAACGGTAGTACTGTACAATAGCACCCACTAAATATATATAGCCTACACCTTTCCACCTCCTTTCCTCCTTCGTTACCTTTCCTCACTTCACCACCCCACACCAAGATTACAAAAAAAAAGATAAAAATGTCCATCACGCTCTACACAAGCCGTATCTGCCCCTGGGCTCACCGTGCACACATAGCATTGGCAGAGCTCGGGCTAGACTTCAAAGAGGTCACGATTGATCTGATGAAGCCGAGGGAGCCATGGTACCTTGAGATCAACCCCGTTCGTCCTCTCCTCCCCCTCCCTCATACTCCCCTGCCATCGCAGGCTAACAGCGAATGAACGACAGAGGGGGCTAGTCCCGTCGCTCAAATACAATGACGAAATAATCACCGAATCCTCTATTGTCGCTACTTTCCTCGCGGAATTGAAAGAGAACCACTTAGTCCCCTTCCCGGGCACTCCGGAGGGTACCCACCCCCCCCTCTCCTCCCCTACTCGTGGAGCGTTCATCCACCCGTCGTTGAAATGCTAAGGGGAATATCACAGCTGCTCTAAAGCGGGCCAAAATCAACTTCTTCGTGGACACCTACTTTACCAAAGCTCAACCGCTAATCCAATCCGCCCTCGTCACAACCGACATGGCGGCAAAGGCCCGGTACGCAAACGAGTGCGTCGACGTTATCGAGAAGCAATTGGCGCCGTTGCTGGCGGACGCTAAGCCCTTCTTTGGCGGGAGCTCCAGGCTCACGCTTGCGGAGGTGCTTACTGCTTCGTTCGTCGTTAGATTGTATACATACGCGAAGCCTGGGGTTGACTTTTTCCCCCAGGAGGCGATAGAGATGATCAGGAAGATTGGGAATTGGCAAAAGTGGGCGGACGCCTTGCTCGCTCATGAGAGTGTTATGGCGATTTATGTGGAGGAGGACGTGGTTCGCGCCCTTAAGATAAAGTTGGCACAAATGGCGGCGGCGGCGGCGCAGAAGTAAAGGATGGACTATGTGATTTTGGAGGTATTGGGAATAGAATCTAACTTAGGACAGAAATTGAAAATTTCAGTTGACATAAGTGAGGATTTGTGAAGGGGGGCGGCATCCATTGAGGGGGATGGTGTATTCCCGGACGTAGAGTGCCGAAAGAACACAACATATACTCGGTGGGGTCATTAAAAGTCGGAAACCAGAGGGCGGAAATGTAGGGCTTATCTGACAGGACGATCATGCTGAAAAATATGATACAATGCTTCAGAAGTCAAAGACCCAGACCAGTTGCTTCAAGGTTACACATAATTGAACGAACGACCGGCACACCACACCAATGAGCTCGTACAAAATTGTACTATGATATTTCCGATTCCTGTTCACACCTTCTACGGTGCCTGCGCCAGAGCCGGGGCTGGACACCCCCATACTCGCAATGCCGTGACGTTCGCAAAACGGATTAAACTACTCGTAAGTATCATATACCATACGAGAAATTCTATTGGTGACAACCAAAGCTCAGAGCTTCAGGATTTTTGAGGGTAAGTTAGAAGTGCAATGCGAACGTCACCACCACCACCACCACCACCCATCAGAAGCAACACAATTAATAATCACATACGAGACTGGAAAAAAAACAACTTTTACACAGTTCGTTTTCAATACCGACTCCAGCCGCTGGTGTTAGTCTAATTACTTCCTTCACGAAGTATCTTGGTCAAGCACTGCGTGGGGGGGGGGGGGGGTTGGAGAACCTTGTCGAGTCTTCGGCAGTTGCCACTTAAATTAACCCATTTTCTCCGATAATAACATTACCCGTTTTGGCATGTCCAAGAAATCCACCTCATTCGTCTTCTTATCATTTCATACCCACTCCGCGCGAGCCACGGCGCGAAACGTGGCAATCCTCCCCCAGCGGAAAAGCTACGAGTAGTAATAACAACCAACCATGCTTGGTTCTGGCGCATTATGGAAAAACCTAATAGTCTAAACTTTCAATCGCCCTGCGGATACTTTCAACTTTGCAATAACAATTGCCTTTTCCCGACCTTTTTTTTTTCTTCTTTTTCTTTTTCTTTCGGAAACAGGATCTTTATTTCCGCCCATCTTCTTCTAGTCGGTGCTCTAGCGTGCTCGAGTAGAAAGCCTTCAAAGTTCTGTACTCGTAGACTAGACTATGATACTATGGGATGGAGGAGGGTGAGACAGGAAATGAAAGGAAGAGAGATGGTAAGTTATGGTGGGAAAATGGAGGTTTTTTTTTTGGGGGGGGGGAGGGGGGATAATAGGTTGAGAATGTCCTGATTAGACAATGATATATTTTTCTTACAATATTATGATAATATTATTACAAAGATTTGGTTGTCAGTGATGCGCTGCACCAGCTTAGATAGAGCAATGCTGCTTGCTCAACGGGATGGAGGAGAACTATACTAGATATTGTAATTGTATGTATGGTCGATTACAGGAGTATGAGATGGCAATAAAGGTTGTGGGTTGGGTGTAGGTTCTCTATGAGGTGATCCGGTGAGGTATCATACTGCGATACAAATGTTGGACTAAAGCAGTAATGTTTTACCCTCTCTATTCTTGACAATAAATCACGTCCCCGCAAGATGTACTGTACAGTACATAATGAAATGCATCAGGGCAGGAATATGAGCAAAAAAAAAAAAAAAAAAAAAGATTTGAAGAGCTTCGTCCCAAGACACTTTTGCGCTTGCGAGAGGTCGTCGAAAACCCAAATACTCTTATCATGCATAATTTATAAGTCTGAGCGTCAGCATAAGAGGTCTGCGACTGCTACGGTATGATATTTGTAGTCTACTATGATATCGTATTAGGACTAGTGTTGTTGGTCCCGTGTGGGGGAGGTTCAAGGTAATACAAGTAGGTCAACCTTCGCATCAAGTCCTCCAAACTTTTCGACAAACACTACACAGAGCAGATCTCACTCTAGAGAAGCGGTCCTTGCTGTCCTAGCTCTTAAAGTTGGGACGAAACTTGGGGTGGTCGGCACTTGTATGGAAAAAAAAACTATTTTTGGCTGTGATAATACGTCAATATACTGCCCGGAGCAGTAAGCTCACCTCGTACACCAAATCCGGAGGGCATTGAGGGGTCGATTCTAGAGCGCAGGCGCCACGCTATCATACTTGTATGCAGCGGCCTAATCTCATCTCTCTCTGCCCGCTTATTCTGTTGTATTCTATCATACTTTCCAGTTTATGTGGGGGCGCGGCAATCTTGCAAAACCACCTGCCGTATTCACCCGGACAAATCCACTATCGATAAGCAACAGAGATAGAGTGCGGGTTAGCTGACGCACGAGGCGTTTTGTCTCTAGCGGTGAATAATAGAAGCCCGACGGAGGCACTGGATTTGTCGGAGCAAACGCGGTTGCGATACCTCAGGTTGCCGCGCAAACACCGCGCCTCGCGCCTAATCGGTAGTTGATAGTGTCAGACGAGTGAGATATTATGATGCGGGGCAGCCCAATGGTAACTGCCGTGACTGAAACCTCCTACACGTGGCTGCAGGCACTCACCCCAATCAGAAATCGGCTGCAGGGAATAGTAATCTTGGCCTGGTCTACCGGTACTGTGTCGCCGATTTTAGTTTTCCAATAAGAACCCCTAGCCTCCAGTCCCCCTCGTTCCCTCTGATCCCCAAAGACAGCAGCATCCCCATATTCATAATCCGACTTTTTTCCATTCCTACCAACTTGACAATTTCCCGTCAAACAGCAAACATGCCATTCCTACACCTACCAAACGAACTCATCCTCCAGATCGCGGGAGAACTTGCACCACCCGATCTAAACGCCCTTTTGAAAGCGAACTGGCGTCTCGCAATCCTCCTCTCTCCCAGTCTCCTGGACAGCGTGTGTCGCAAGCATCACAAATTTTACGGAAAGAGGGCGCTCTACTTCGCAGCGGAGCGCGAAGATAAGGCCACCGTGAGCAGACTCATCGATAGAGGACTCCTCGACGTCGTGGGGAAGGGCGCGCTCCTCAACAAAGCGGTATTGGACCAGAGCGAAAAGGTCATCGGTACCCTCCTGGCTTGCGGCGTCGGTGCAGACACCAAGAACCCCAAAGGCCGAACGCCATTGGCACTGGCAGCGAGATACGGCCGCGCTGAGATAGTGCGCTTACTGCTGCGCGAGCCAGCCATCGACGTGAACTCTGCGGACAAGACGAATTCGACACCGCTATTACTCGCCGCCACTAGAGGCCACGAAGAAGTGGTCCGCCTCTTGTTAAACGACAAGAGAGTCGAAGTAGACGCCCAGGATAAGCGCAACGGCACACCCCTTCACAGGGCAATCTTCTGGGGGCAGGAAGCTGTGGTCCGGCTCCTGATAGAGGACCAAAGGTCGGACATAAACCTTCAAAATATCGGAAACCCAACTCCACTCCACTCCGCTGCCTTCTGGGGCTATAGCCCTGTTGTCAGGCAGCTCTTGGCGGACCCACGAATAAACGTGAATCCGACAAACTACGACGACTGGACACCACTGCACACGGCAGCAGACCAGACTTACGAATGCGTCGTGCGAGCATTGTTAGAAGACGCCAGGGTGGCAATCAACTACAACAGCTCCAGCAGTGGCACTCCGTTGCACGTTGCAGCAGTGAGGGGTTCCGCGGCAGTAGTCGAACTTCTTCTGGGCGACCCGAGGGTGCAGGTCAACCTGCGCGACGGCAATGGCAATACCGCACTGCACCTCGCAGGCAGTCAGGAGCACGAACAAATCGTGTCGCTGCTGCTCGCGCACAAGGACATCGACGTGAATATTCCAAACAACGGCGGATGCTCAGTCAGGAACCTGGCGGATATCCCCTCCCACTATCCCTCTAACATTCAGAAGTGGGTTCTGGCTCATGATGCCAAAGGGAGAGTGAATGTGGGATGTCTCGGAAAGATGTATTGATAGGGGGTGTATCGGATCTCTCTTTTTTTCTTTCTGTTTTTTTTTTTGCAGCTGTGCCTTTTTGTGAATATGATAGAGCGGAGCAAGGTGTGCGAAAAAAGTTAGCGAGTGGTTTCACTTTTTTCTTTTTCTTTTTCTTTTTGTCGAGAGTTTATTCATTCCAAAACGATTGGATAGTTAGAGCGGGGGTTTACAGTACAATTCCATGATAAACGTTTCTCCTCCACGGACCCCAAAGTGTGCCACAGTACAATACCCAGCGTCTGAAATCGGCCCACTCCCATAATCAAGGATCAAGTTGCGGGCTTAACTTACCCCAGCAACGACCAACCGTTCCGAGAGGGAGAAGAAGAAAAAATCTCTACGAGTATCTGCTCAGAATTGAGTTCCCCCGTTTGATTCAGTGAATACTCGTACACACAAATATAGTCTACACACTTATCATTATTCTAAGCACTACGGTAGCCAGCCAGGTCACCAAGAGGGCTACAATTTTCCACCAACTTATCCGGCACTATGCCAGATTAGCCACCGGCGAAGTTCCACCAGCCAAATCAAACGCGGGAGAGACCCAATGAACAGATCGGAAACAGGGGAGAGAAAAACCGAACGATAAGTTATGATACCGGTACATGTCTCGGCAGGCAACACAAAAGAGGCAGGATTTCAGGTCTGAGGGCCCCGTAAAAGGAGTTCTTCTAGAAGGAGAAAAAAAAGGTGCCCCGTCCCGCCCTGGAGAAGTGTGGAAACACACACCATGATGACGACAGGGAACTTCAAGGGTAATCCTGGTTTCAAAAATGCTGACGGTGACTCTGAAGAAGAAAAAAAAATGGGGAAAGGAGGTCCGGGAATTGCTCGCTCACGCGCGGTAATCGAGCGGGGGTTCTAGTAAATATCTGTGGATCGCGCTTAATATAAATTTATAGTCGGCACCTGCTTACCGTGTTATCCGCTTGTATGCTTGGCACGTCTGTCTCTTGCCGACCTTAAATTATCCTTTTGTCTCCTGTGTGGGTATTGGCGGAATTGTCGGGCTTTTGGACTTCATAACTACCCGATCACCTACTTGCGCACCCGAGTACGACTCTAGCTACCAGCCACTCCGGTTGTGTGCATGCCGGTGTCGTGGTGCCCAGAGGCTTAATTATTCTTTATTGTTTGCAGTTCTTCTCTCTCTTCGATATCAATTAAGCCACTTTGTTTTCGTCACTCTCACTCATAACCATGCGTGACAGGTGAGTGTGATAGTATGTGACGTCGGGCGGTGGGGGACTGCGCGGAATCCCTACCTTACTCTCAACACTATCAAGACCGCATACCCGATTGAACACACTTTATGGTCTATCACAGAGTTTTTTGTTCATGGAGAACAAATCAGAACCCAATCCAACTGCCATCCTAGTATAACCAATTCGAGCACTTCCATTACCCCCCTACAGTATCATACCCCCGAGTGCAGGAGTCAATCTCCCCGCCCCAAATTCCGCCATCCCGCAAACACCCCACTTCTATCCCTCCAACCCCAAGCCACACAGTAATGCGCAGCAAGCATATCCCACTCCTCAACCTCGTCCAACATTTCCAACCCTGCGATCCTCCCCCTCTCCCTTGGGCTAACCCACCCATCGTGTATTCCTTTAACACTGACGGCAAGCTGCCCATCCACGAATCCCAGGACCCTTAATCGCTCAATCTGCCGCTCGAGACTAGAGTATTTCTTCAGCGTCTTTAGGACGATCCCCCTCACCGCCAGATTCTGTATCATCACGCGACCAAAGGCGTCATCCCCGCCGATCGGCTCGTACAATATTATACCGACCGAGGAGGAAAAGTCTGTAGTTATCCATTTAAGAATATCGTCCGCTTCTGTCGGGGATAGATAGATGAGACAGCATTCTGAGATGAAGAGTGTTGGGAGGGCGGTGTTTATGGAAGCGGAGAAATCTGCGGAGGGGTGGAGGGTCCGGATGTCGAGGGGGTGGATGGAGTAATTTTTTGACGTGAGGCTTCCGTTTATCTGGTCTACTGAGAGGCCCTGTGGCGACAGGAGAGATTGGAGTGCCGGGGAAGCAGTTATCGAAGCAATCTTCCGACTGGTGATGGCTCGGAAGTCTAGTTCTCGATAGATGAGGTTTGGTATTACGCCCGGATTCGCAGAAGCTATGCGGAAAAACCTGGTATCTGAACCGGCGCCCAGAGAGATAATCTGTTTTGGTGTCTCTGGGGAAGAGGATAGGAAATTGTTGACGAGCTTGTCAATTGCGGTTGTGCGAATGTATGTCCCTAGAGTAAACGGTTCAATTAGAATTGGATGACGGGAAAGCTGTGATCCATGCCTCGAACCTCTATTTATTAATGGGTACCGCCTCTGGACCTCCCCAGCAACAAACAGCTTCGCGAATGGGTCCTCAAGATATCCTGCTTCGATAGCACTCAGCCTCAACTGAGAGGCGTCTTTGTCCGTCTGCTGCACTACCCGATCCTTCTCTTCCGCAGAGCTTCCGCCGTCCCGCTTCGGAAACCTTACTGGATTCATTGCTGCCTTATATCTATTTCCTGTGATCTGAGGGGATAGGTATCGTGGGGGGTTTGAGTGTTTCGCCTCGGGGTCCTGGCGGGGCAGTGGGGTGATGGATGGCGGGTAAGGATTTGGGGCCAAAAGCGTTAGCCAGATCTTGGCAAGCGCCTCATTCGCCCGTGAAGAGGTGATGCTAGGATCCTTTTCACTCGGCAGTCTGGTCACGGCACTCCATTACTCGAGTGTCATACAGTACTGGTGCTCAGGAGTTCAGTGCAGGTGCTCGGAAAGCTTTCTATCTTTCTCTCCTAGCATCCTCTCCCTGGGCAAAGCTTGTGCTTCTAACTTGTGAGCTCCCCTGAGTGCGGGAGGGGGATACATCAAACATCCAGGGGATTGAAGGTATCTCAGTGTCCAAAGGAAATTAGCTAACCTACCGGATACTTACCCCAGTGAGGGTGAAAAACCGGACACCTGAGGATGATGCAAACAAAAGGAACCAAGAGACCTCCCAAAAAGCCTTGAAAATTTGAGAAACCAGTTCTTGAGCAACCAAGGCACCTCAAGCCAACCATTAGCCCTCGGATTTTTGATAAATTTTCTCGTTTCGTTGGTATCTCAGGCCTTCCCAGCGTTTCGGGAGTGTCCTGGTTATTGTTACCTACCTGTTACCACTGGGGGAGTAAATGCTGGAGAGAGCAGGACACTAGCTATTGTACCGTACTCGAGTATTATGCTGTTCGCCACCATTACGATAGAAACCCGTCTCAGGTTCGCACTGAGGCTTCACGCATACACTGTAACTCGCCTGAAGGGAAGGCTGGCGAGGAGTTTTACTACAGCAAAAACCTCCTATCAAATACTCGTACAGTACATTCTCGCGCTCTTGTATGGACCCAAGCCATAAATTTACCCCAGCACACCCAACAAGCATAACCAGCCAACCACGTGACCAACCCTAAACAATGCAAGCTCCTCTAGCGAACTCTAACCCAACCACACCGCACCGCCCCCCAAATCCCATCATTAGTATCATAGCTGCAATACGAACCAGCTACCGCACTACACGCAACCTCCTCAATCCCCCCAGCAATGGTCCTCTCCTTCATCCTAATCCAAAACCGCCAGTTAGCTCCCCTTCGTCCCCTCCTCTCCTCTCCCGAAGCTGCGCTAACCTCACCACTCTCCCCCACTCTAGGGGAAAAACCCGCCTAGCAAAGTGGTACGCCCCATACGATGTATGCCCTGCATACCCCCCCCCCCCGGGCCACTCCGCGCCCCTAACTTGCTAACGTGCACAGGACGAAGAAAAGGTCAAACTGAAAGGCGAAGTCCACCGCCTCGTCGCCCCCCGCGACCAAAAGAATCAAAGCAACTTCGTGGAGTTCCGCAATAATAAGATCGTTTACCGCCGCTACGCTGGCCTCTTCTTCTGCGTGTGCGTCGACGCGAACGATAACGAGCTCGCGTATCTGGAGGCCATACATTTCTTCGTGGAGGTGCTTGATGCGTTTTTTGGGAACGTGTGCGAGTTGGATCTTGTTTTTAACTTTTATAAGGTCTATGCGATACTTGATGAAGTCTTTCTGGCGGGTGAGATTGAGGAGACATCGAAACAGGTTGTGCTTACGAGGTTGGAGCACCTGGATAAGTTGGAGTAGGGAGGTGGGTGGTGGGGATCTGTGTGGGGATTGGGGACGGATAGTGGGAGGTAAAATGTAATCTTTTCGGGCGATTCTTGTGCCTTTCTTTCTTTCTTTCTCATTCTTATCAGGGTAATAGATGGATAGGTGGGCGGGATACCACGAGAGTAATAGATATAGGTGCTATGGGTATCCTATAAAGGACCATACTCGATTGTCGTATCCACTACGGCATTTCTCACCGAGATACAAGCTCTGCCATCTAATAAGCTAGATCCTACACTTCCGCACTCACCAACGCCCTACGGGTGCGTGAGGCGGGTCATACAAAGTTCTATTAGACAATCTTCTCCCCTGTACTTTTCCTGTAACCCATCCATGCATTACAACCATAGCCCAATGCCCATGCAACCATACATTTTAAATGCCAAAAACCAAGTATCCGAGATCGAAAAGAAAGGGAAAAGCGCCTGTATGGCCCCGATAAAAGAGCAGTTACCACCTATCCTCCTCCTCCACGGCCTCAACTGTCCTAGTCTTCTGCCTCCCCGTTTTCACCGCCACCCTTCGGGAATGAATCCTCTGCAGCGGATTCGGAATATCAATCTCTACAGACGCATCCTCCTCCTCTCCTCTTATCTTCGCTAACCTTCCAGCGAGGGAGCTAGCGATTGTCGAAGACTTCTTATCACCCTCTACACCCCTCCCGCCAGTACCCATTCTCTGCTGTCGCATCTTCTCGACGTACTCCCTGTACGTTGGTCTGTGCAGCAGCCCAGACCTAAACTCGTTCGATCCGACGAGCATTTTCAGGAGGTTGACCAGCTCCTCCACATATTCTATACATTCTTCTAAGGCAGCGGCAGAGGCGTTCCAGGAGAGGAACTTGAGCTTGAGTGCTCTACGCCGGGCCCCGGCGCTGGCGTCTAACCGCTCGTTCGGCTCTTCGCGTTCTTGCCGCTCGTCTTCTTCAAGCAGGATCTGACGGACACGGACTACCATGCGGAGATGTGCTAACCTTGCCGATGGTAGGAATTGTGGAAGAGGAAGCTTTGTCGTCAGTGCTTCGTGGCAGGCGAAGAGCATTAGAGTGATTGAAGCAGCGACGTTACGACGGTAGCCATATACTAAAGAGTTATATTGTTCTAGCACGGCGGAGCCGTAGGCTTTGCGCATTTGGAGCATATTCTCCATTTTATCGACGATTTGGCGGAGGACGAATATAATTTCTTTGTACACCACCTCCTGGGTATCAAAAGAACCTTTTAGTCTTGGCTCTTGCTTTGTGAAACCCAGGAAGGTTTCTGCGCTGGTAAGAGCTGCCTCGGCTTTCTTTGCTGATCGCTCGAACTTTCGGAATAGCCTCGGTGTACTGATGATATTTCTGGTATCATCCACTCCGTATGCTATGCATGTTTCCATTTTGGTAATCTGCACGATTGCTGAAGCGAGTGACTCTTTCAGTCTCACTCGGGCTTTGGCAGGTAGGACGATCATTTGTACCAAAGTTGCAGCAACGCCGCCTTTGAAGATGTTAGTAAATTAGTCGGAAGGGCGAGATAGATATCACCTATAAGCATAGTAACAGAACGCTTCGTAAAGTTCTCTTGTGACGATCCGGGAACAGTTTGTAAATGCGTAGAGAGCGCCACAACACACATTGAAATGGTGCAGATCATGCCCGCTTTCATGTACCTGGTTCCAAGCTGGACGTAATAGCTGGGGATCATTCCTACCAAGATCATGGCTGCGATCACATATTCGTTCCCGTTACGTGCCTCGTATGCGGCGTAACCCCATACAGACCCTATCAAGGTGCCCACAGCACGGAGGGCAAAGATCCAGATTGTAGGTCCAACAGCGTTCTCGAAAACAAGGATAAATATTAAGCCGACCCATACTACAATAGCTGTCAGTGCCATCAAAGATCGGAAGCGGAAACAAGGCTCTTACATCCTCGATTGTAGTAAAACCACATCTGCCAGCCGCTGACGAAGGCCGGCCAAGTCACCAGCATAACACCTAATGTTAGTTTAAAAGCATAGAGCACATCGTCTGAATCGCCAGCCCATTCAAGAAAGTCGGCTACGCGCTCTCTCACTGTCTTCTCCCGCCCCTGATCCTTCCTCTCCCTTACCGTTTCTCTGGATGTCATTTCGTCCTCATCCGGGTCTCCGCCTTCCTTGAGATAAGCATCCCTCTTGGCAGCCGGAAGACTCTCGGGCTCTTCGGCTCCGCTGAAAAGCCATTTCCGTAGCTTAATCTTCGGAAACCAGATACTTCGTGTTTCTTTACGGTCTTTATGGAGCTCGACTAGTTTTCGGGAATGTTTTAACATACCCAGCGTGTGTGAACTAGTAATAACAACATAAGAATTAGATTCCCGGTGGGAGAAATGTCCCGAAATCGATGTACTCACGCAGCCTGACGCAAATTCAGCATAAAGCTGCTAATTAGGAAAATCTCATCCCGAGGCATCACATCAATCTCCCCATCAATCATCTCTACATTGTCAGTTTCCTTAAGTGCTGCGCCTTCGAGGGCTTCAGTAGATCTTCTGCCAAATTCCTCGATTTCATTTTCAAGCCAATCAATATGCACATCGAGTTCCTGGACCAGAATTCCTTTCGGACGACGAGGCGTTCCTTCACCCTGTTTCAGGGACGGAAGCGTTGGCACGTCCTAAACTTGTTAGCCTATCAAAGTGGTGAGCCGAAAAGGGAGCCAGTACAAATGTACATGCAACACAAGTATTGATAATATCTACGCATCTGTCAATGGTGGCTTGCAGGCCACTCAGTGGCTCCTCAACCCTAGAGGTCGTAAAGGTGTCACGTTAGTACTAGTCATCATCGCTCACTCGGCGGGCTTCTTTACACACCGTTCAAGCAGGTATCGCAAGAGCTGTTGATCACCAGATTCAATTTCTTTTCTCGGTCTCACTTGGTCAATGTTAGCGCCCTCCACTGAGCGCATCTTTCCGCTGTGTTTATTCTCCGCTGCTTGGTTATGTGTTACGCCTCCATCGCCAAGTAATGCATATTTGCTCTCACAGGCCCCAACAAGACTAAGAGTGTTGGCGACCAGCTTCTTAACGCCCTTGCTCGCTATAGGCTTCAATTCCCATGGGGCAAGGACTGAAAATGCAAGCTCAAATGAGCATTCAGTTAGGGCGCCTTTACACTCGGCTACTTTCTTGCGAAGCTCGGCTTTCGCCTCTGTTAGATCACTTAAGGAGGGTTTCTTCCCCGCTGAGTTTCCATTGATATCTGAAGTTTGACGATTCCTGTAAGTTAGGAATAACTGGCTAGCATCTTTCTGAACTTTCAAGGTCTTCTGAAGGGCTTCAATTGTTGTCAAGCCCAAGTATGTGCTTCCAAACTCGGGGAATATCGCCACATTTACCAGCAGCACAATTGCCGAAGCTGTTAATATCGGAAAAAAGAATTGTCTAGGGAAAACAGTGCTCATTTCGTATATCGGAGAAGTCTATTCCTCCCAATGTCAGATGGTAAGCTAGAAAATCTTGACAGGTTTTCAGCAAAGGAGGAGCCATACCAATCCGATAACTACGGGTATAACCATAAGAAGAACTAATATAAAAAGCCTCGGCGTGGAGCTCCTAACGTAACCGTGCACAAAAAGTGATATTGTCAGGAAGGTTGCTCTTATCATCATCATTCCCCGTTCACTGTGAGGATGTACAAGTGATCCTAGGTATACCGCCAACGAGGCCCACACAATACCGATTGATGCGCCGAGTGATGCGAGTATTAATGCTAGAAAGCAAGCCAATCAGCAATGCACTCTCTTGGAGTAACTCGGTAGGCTGCCTACATTCCACCATCGATCCAAGTCGACGTCCGGGATGGCCTATATATAGTGAGAAAAGCTATGTCGTGGGCCAAGAGAGCTATATACCAAAACTATATTGTAAAAGAGATATTAGCTGAGCGCAAAGTAGAAAGGTCAGGCAGGAGTCAGGACACAAACACCGTTGTGATGGATGACAGATATGCCGCTGCGCTATATACATCTGCGCATCCATACAACATTTTAGCAAACACCATCCCACCCAGAACAAAAGTAACGCCATAAGTGCAAGCAAAGAGTAGAACGTGAAAAATCCAAGGGTTCGAATACGCAGGGGAGAGCAATTGCGGATCCTTACTGCGGATATTAGGAAGTAGTGAAATTATGACTGCGAAAGTTGAAGTTCTCAATTAGCAACACAAAAAGTCTGGAGATTTCTCAAACAACCCAATCCTTCGTAAGGGAACACAAACCTGTGAGAGTAGTCGCAAGAACACACTTGAATATCCTCGTTGGCAGTCTGTCTGTTGTTCCCAACGCTGATCAGTCCCGTCGACCCCTTTTCTAAACGTTTTAGGTTCCTGGGCGAACATACCTCTAGTCAGTTCCTCACGAACAGCAAGCCACCGCTTCCGGCAGGGACCTGATGCAGCCATAACTCAAACATAAAGCAATCGGAGCTTCGGTCGCGCGATGAGGTATGAAGTACAGAAGGGGAGGATCTGTCTAAAGATTGAGCAGGGCAAACCATAAGAAGGTAACCGGGCAAGAACAGCAGGGTGAAAAAAAAAAAAAAAGGGCAAAAGAGAAAAAAAGAACTCTCAGAGTTAGAGTACGGTAGTGTTTAAGGTATGATACAACGTCTGCCAAGATTTCGCTAGCAAGCCCAAAGTGGATGAAACATGCATACCGGTAACTCACGAGAGAAATGCGGTTGATAGGACTTGGCAGGAAGAAATTGGGGGAATTTTTCTCAGTTATGCCCTACTTAAGTATAAGTTAGGCTTGGAGCATCCCAAATTTTAGGTGACACCAATATCTGAACTCCATCGGAGATTATCTGAAAGCATTGTTGTCTTGGCGGCGGGGCGTCGTCATCTGGAGGGGAACTTTCTCATCGTTTTACAATAACTCCTATATTGACATCTACACTTCTCATCTGCTCATCTCATCTCTCTCCTTATTCGGCATATTCTCATCTTATCTCATTCTTCTCATCTCTATCCACCATGCCTCCTCCTTCGACACTTATTGTAAATTCTGCCCTATTTGACATGCTCTTTCACCATGGCTAACACCTCCGAAAAATAGTCGAAGCTTAAGGTAGCTCTTAAGCTCTCTGTATCTCGCCTACGAATGACCCAGCAGCGGGAGACCGCCCTAGCGAAGGTAAACCGTCGACAGATGGCCCAGCTCCTGGAACAAGGCAAGGAAGAATCTGCCCGGATTCGTGTGGAGAATATTATCCGACAGGACATCTCGGTGGAGCTCATGGAAATTTTGGAGCTGTATTGTGAGCTCCTGCTGGCCAGAATAGGGATGATGGAACCGAAGTATATTCCCTCATGCTTCATCCGCTCCGCGGGATCCTGTTGACGAGGGTTAGGGAATGTGACCCAGGACTAGAGGAAGCTGTGAAAAGCATCATCTACGCTGCCCCCAGGAGTGAGATTAAAGAGCTTCAGCAAGTCCGCCAGTTGCTTGTTGAGAAGTACGGTAAAGAATTTGCCCTTGCCGCAATTGAGAACAGTGACGAGAAAGTTGCAGAGAGGGTACCTTTCCATACTACCCCCATTCGAGATTGGGATTACCAACATTTTTCATAGGTCCTGAAGAAACTTCGTGTCGAACCCCCGTCAGAGACTCTCGTAACACTCTATCTCAAGGAGATTGCGCGGACCTATGGTATCCCCTGGGGACAAACGCCTCCGAGTACGCCTCCACCAGAGGGGGGCGACGACGACGACGATCCTTCTACTGCCATCGTTGTCCCCGCTACTGAAAACCCTCCTCTCCTTGCGGACCCTAAAGCGGCAGAACTCTCAAAAGCTACACCGCCTCGTGAAATGCGATCTCCGATAAATATCGCGCCGCCGTCCCCATCAACCGAGAATGTTCACCCTGTTGTTAGACTACCTGACCCACCGGCTATGCGTCCACTCGCCAAGAAGGTGGCTACGGAGAATAGGAAGCCGGCCGCGGCAGCTGGTGGGACTAGGAGTGCCTTGGATGACGACGACCTAGCGAAGAGGTTTGCTGCATTGAAGAGGTTATAGTGCCCTGGGCAGGTTTGGATTGGGGGTTTTCGATTTTCTCTTTCTGGGCGGTGCTTCTTGTATTGTTTGTATGGTCAATTCTTGCTTGATCAAGTGATTCATCCCATTTATGATATTTTTCTTCCCTCTGGCACAAGAACTCCGGGCTACACGGTGTATCCTGGCTTTAAGAAGTTCACTAAGGTAAATATCACTTGAGGCATCACGTTCCAAGAAATAAAGCCGAGAAGCTGTCATTCAATATTACAAGAAGGGTAAGTAGTGACTCGTACTATATTATCATGTAAGTGTGAATTTTTCTTGAACATATAGAGACCGAATATCCAACTACGTACTTTTACAATTAGAGTATCCATTCAACATTGTGGGTTGCCAGAATTAATGCACACATGGCGCAACAATAGATACACGCAAATATTAAAGATCTGCTAAACCATCGGGCCCTACCGTCTGTTCTGTGAAGATTCCCCCTCTGCCAAGGTCGCAGGCCCACAGCGTTCTTCCTCTAATTTCAAATTATGGTAGCAATGTTAATTGGCTGGTGGTTTTCAGTCTTCATTTTACTGCTCAGGTGCACAGTCAGCCCCGGCAACCCACAATACATAATACTGCTCATTCTACACACAATCTAGCGTACCCGAATAAATGTACAAAAAACAAGCAAGCAAGCAAGTAGACTAGCACTGCCTGATGATACTGAGGGAAATGAAACTCTAAAAGGCTCCCAAATCATCCCCCACCCAGCGCTTAAACGGAGGGAATAAGAAAAAAGAAAAGAAAAAAGGGGGCCAAGGATCCGGTCATACCGGTACAACGACTAACTTAACCAAGACATTTCTGGTATTCATCGTCATAACCCCCCATCAATATATATGATACTTCCCTTCCTCCCCCCCTTTACTTCCGCCTCATACCACCCACACTCTTCCTAGCAGTAGACCACTTCCCCATCTTCTCCTTCAAATACCTCCAACTCCTCAGTGGCCCGGCAGTCATTATACCCTTAAGGCTCTGAACAGTGCTCGGCCATCTAATGGTTGCCTTAATAACGCCGTTGACAACCTTCCCAACGTTATCCAAATCCCCCGCAATCCTGCGCTCAAACTCGCCGCCTTCCCGCCTCAGCATGCGTTCCTCATCAGCACTTCGGCCAACCATTTTTTCGAAGTCGAGTGCTGGGATGGCGAACTTGCGCTGGTACTGGAAGTACACTTTCTCCCTGAAGGATTTCGGGAGACGGCGGATTATATTTGCGCGACGTTGGGGGTTCATGTCTTGTTCCAGCATGATGTGTTCCGCTGGGTCATTCCATGTTACGCCCTGGCTCAAGAATTGTACGTTGGGCAATTGTTCTACGAGCGGAGAATAGAGACGGCGGAAGTGCGGGAGTTGGTTGCGGACAATGTTGTTCACCTTGTGCGGGTTTTCTGAGTATAGCTTCATCCTCGGGTCGCCGGTATAGGAGATCCCGGCTATCGTAGTGTACAGATCGTGTTCTGTGAATTTCTCTGGGAGGAGCAGAAGTGCTGTGCGGATTGCCGATAGCAGGTTGTGCTGGTTTGCCAGGCGCACTTGCGGATCATCGCGGAGGATTTTTACCGGTTTTTGGAGGCGCCCCGCCAGGTAGAGGGTGTTCCAGGTTTGCAGGTCGTGGATTAGGGTTGCGAGGTTTACCACACCGTATTTTACTAGCTGAGCTCCTAGGCGTCAGTACCGATCTCTTTTTTTTTCCCCACTCTCCCGGGAATATAGGGTGGGGGGAGGTGGGTATTACCGTGCCGCCGACATCGACGTAAGGGTTGAAATACACCCCAGACCCAAAGTCGTCTTGAATATGACTGATGACCGCGCTTCCCATTCCGCCCAGGAATGAATAGTGATCTCTGTGCTGCGCGAGGTTTAAAGAGTGCCAGTGTTGTGTGTAAGTCACGCCAAATATTAGGTCTATCATTGGCTTCCTTCCTCCGGCTACGCTACCACTACCGCCACCAAACTTACTACCCTGGGAGAACACGCCGGAGCCGTAGGCGAATGCGTAGCGCACCGGTGCACGGAATTGCCAGAGGAGGGAGCGGAGGCGATCTTTAAGGGCATCGTCGACGTGCATGTGCTGGTTTGTGCCAAAGTTGCGGGGGAGGTGGGCGTAGGAGGATAGGTCCAAGTCTGGCTCATCGAAGTCTGGGGATGGAGGGGGAAGTTTGGCATTTGGGTCATTGCTGTCGTTGGGTGGTGTCGTTGAGGGGGAGAGGTTTCGGTATTGTCGGAGGTGACTGGAGGGGTAGAAAGGGTGTAATCGGGGTGCTCTCTATTGCAGTAGGGGGGGGGGAGGTTGTTGGTTAGTTATTGTGTTCTGCTGTACCTGTACGTAATAGGGTAGCATTGGTAGTGGTGGATGGAGTGCAAAACCTACTGCCAAATGCCGTGATATCATCCTGTCTCAACTTATCAGATGCCTGTGAGCGAATAGGACAATATGTGATAGCTCAAAGGATACTCTTAGGGATGCTTGGACATCAAATAGAAAAGGAGAATACCATCACCACCGCTTAAGTAGAGAGCTCTCGAATCAGGCAAGGCCGGACGCCGAGCAAAGCAATGACGAACCTAGGTAAGGGCTTCACGATAAGGAGTGAGAGAAAATAAAAATAAAACCGAAAACTAATTTAACTGCCAAGACTAAAGAGGAACAGGAACAATAATAACTCTACAAGATGACTTTTTTATTCTGTCAACCCTGATGGGGCGGCTACATTAGGGGATCGGCAAATATAGTGACAGAGAGGAAAATTATTCCCATGTTCCTGGCAATTGGGGGAGTTTGTTTTTGTTAGACTATTGGGGATAATTATGATGGGACTTCCTATTTAATGCTTAGTCATCAATCCACCAGTTACCTCCTGCCGGCAGTGGTTCATAAGCCACAACAAAAACAAACACGCCTTGAAAGAGTCCTATTTCACCACCTCTGCGGCGTGGCCAACGACGACAACAACAACAAGGGACTTTCCCTCTTTCAGCTGTTTACCCCCTATTTCACAACCCCACGATCAAACCATCTCCATTACCACCACCAACCAATACAACAAATAAGTCCAGAATTGGCTGGAAAATATACTTCAATACAAACCGCTTCCTGCTTAACCCACTAACCAAACTTCTCTTCCTTCTACCACCTCCTTTTTGTTTTCTTATTCCTATAAAATATTCTTACAATCATGTCGAAAAAAGACATGAGCATTCACGAGAAGCGGCTGTCATCCTTCACACGCAAGCGGCGCGCATCATCCGCTGTTGGGAATAAAAATGCTGGCAACGGGAAGTGGCCGCATGAGCAACCTTCTCCTCAAAAGGTACATTCACGCACCTCCCCTCAATTCTTCGGAATTCCGGAATCGGTGCTGACATTTGTTTCGAATAGCTGGCTGACGCCGGCTTCTACTTCAATCCTTCTGATGCACATCTCGATAACGTCACCTGCTACCTCTGCGATAAGGACCTTGACGGCTGGGAAGAGGATGACGATCCGATATCAGAGCACTTTAAGCATTGCTCTGAATGCGGCTGGGCTCAGGTTGCGTATGCTTTGGCATCTAGGGATGATCACAAGTCGCTATCGGATCCTCGCGGAACAATCATGACCGAAGCGCGGATTATGACCTTTGGGAAGAAGTGGTGGCCCCATGAGGAGAAGCGGGGGTGGTTGCCGAAGATTGGGACTGTGGGTTTTAGCTTTGTCTACTTTTATGGGTGATTGGTTCTGACCTGTTGGTTTTAGATGGCGGAAGCGGGGTGGCATTACGCTCCGGCTAAGGATTCGAATGATAATGCCAGTTGTGCCTATTGTGAACTGACCCTGGATGGATGGGAGATGAATGATGATCCCTTGTATGTTGCTTTTATCACTTGTTTGTCATGGTGCTAACGAAAATGTTTTAGAGAGGAACACCGTCGACGTTCCCAGGATTGCCTGTTCTTTACATGGAAACCTGCGCCAAAACGTGCCACTAAACGCGCGTCGAGGGCATCGATTCAGTCACTTGCCAGTTCAATCGGCGATGGGGAAGACGAGCCCGTTAGGAAAACAGCACGCAGCAGGAAACCAAAGAAGGCGCCCTCTGTCGTCCGGGAACTCTCTGTTGACCCAGAACCAATTGTTATCGACGAGTCGGTAAAGGCCCCTAGAGGGAGGAAGAGAGCAAGTAGTATCGTTCAGAATCCAGAGCCCGTCATCTTATGGGATGGTTCAAAAGATACAGATGAAGATGACGTTCAACCTCCACCGGCTAAGCGTCGGACAACTAGGGCCAGTCTTGCCAAGCAGTCGAGCGCCAAACCTAATGCAGATGCCAAGATGGCTGACAGCGATAACGAGTCTGTGGCAGTAGGCCCAGCTAGAGGGCGCCCTAAGAAGGGTGCAAGGAGCGCTTCGAAGACTAGAAGGTCGGTGGTTAAGAAGAATTCGAAAATCTTTGTCCCTGACGATGATGAAATCGACCGTGCCTTGGCTCTCGACTTTGAGAGGCCGCTCACGGACGAAGAGGATGTTGCAACCTTTAAGAAGCCATTCGTTCGCACTACCAAACGCTTGACGAGGAGTAGAACTAGCATTGCTGTTGAGGAAAGCATGCGGAATGCACCCGAAGGTGTCCTAATACCAACAGCAAGAAGGGGCGATAGGGTATCGCGTACTCCACTTGGTACGGCTACTCCTGGTTCTGTTCGCCGGTCGCCTACCAAGCCCCTGTTCAAGGATAACAATCAGGATTTCTCGATGCCGATTGTGATCCCGAAGCATTTGTCCCAAGCCGATGCCGAGGAAGAATCTCGTGGCCCACGAGAAATGGGACGATACAAGGGCAAGGTTGAAAGCGCTCATGTAGAGGTTGCCCCTACTGAGGATCCAGAGCCTAAAAGGCCCGCAGCTAAGAAGATGGCAAGAGGGAAGAAAGTTGCTCCTCCTCAAGAAGTTGAGGTTCCGAAGCCGAGGAGAGGTAGAGTAGCAGTCGCAAAGGCGCAGAAGCCACCTAGCAGGAGCATTTCGATTGATAGCCAACCGCCACTTGCCACCCAGATTGAATCAGAGAAGCCCGAGGTAGAGGAACTTCCTCCGCCGCCCGCTAGAATCGAGGAGCTTTCGGAGGCGCCACTTAGAACTAAACGTGTTCGGAAAATCAAAGGCCGAGCTAGCGTACTGTCGACAACATCTATGAACTCAATTGCCTCCGATAATACTGGTACGCAGATGACTTCCTCCATGAGGTCAATTATCTCAGATGCTACTGCTGCACACAACATGACTTCTTCCATGAGATCGACTGCCTCCGGCGTTACCAGTACGCACATGACTTCGTCTATGAGGTCAATGGCTTCAGAGAGCGAACAGATGGCAACATCTTTAGACGAATCTATAATCATTCATGATTCAGCAATTGCCCCCGAAGCAGATGCCGAGACAGCACTTTCGGATCTAGGGAGTGTTATCAAGTATAAGATCAACCCGAGAGATCGACAGCCCGAAGAGGAGATTGCGCTACCTCCCAAAACAAAGCGCGGTAAGAAGGCCACTGTGCCCCCGAAGAAACGTCCCACCGGAAGCAGTCTCCTTTCTGTAGCTACGGACAAAACTGCCGCCAGTGTTGGTAATTCTGGAGACGAAAGCGATGCTTCTCGAGCGTCTGCCAGCGGTACAGGGAAGAAGTCCAAGAAGGGTAGTAAGAGACTTGGGAAGAAGACTGCTCAAAGTAGAAACATTGAAGATATCCTTAAGAAGGGTAGCGAGAGCTTCTTTGCATCGTCGCAATCCGAGGAACTAACCTCTTCCATCCATGAGGGCTCCAAAAAGGCACGTCCTATTAAGAGACTTATGAAAGCAATCGAGATCGAGCCTCGCAACTCGGCAAAGCCCGAAGACCCCAGCCAAACAGAGGAAGACGAACCGAAATCCGTACCCAAAGGAAGCAGACCTGTAACCACCGGTAGATCCGTAAGTTTCTCCGACCGCGCTCCTAACCCAGACCTCTACCCCGGCTCGGATACGGAGCTCGACGAAGTCGTCCCCCCTCCAGTACCACCCTCCACAGCCCCCGCCTCCCCGCCCCGCCCCGCCCGCCGCCCGCCTGCAATCCCTCGCTCTCCGGCTCGTGTGCCCCAATCACCCGCCCGTATCCCACTCTCCCCTGTAAGAACACAAATCACCGTCCCACTAGCTTCGACTCCAAAGACTAAACCATCGGGCAAGCTCGCCACGGTGCGCCCCTGGACCGTGGTAGACCTAGACACCGTCTTTCACACGTCAGAAACGGAAATAGATGATAATGCAGGTCTCGCCGAGAAGGAGAAGGAGATGACGGTGGCGGATTGGGTGAAGTGGAATGCGGCCCAGGGCGAAGAGAGGTTGTGCCGTGAGGCGGAGAGGTTGATTGAGATTTTCGAGAGGGAGGGGAGGAGGGCTATTGATGCTGTGGAGGGGATTGAAACTGTCTGATAGCGCAAAGGGGGATTATCGTTCTTACTTTTATTTGTATTAAACATTGAGGATATCGCCATGGGGCATTGGAGTATATTATCTTTACGAAGAGCGATGCTTTTTTTTTGTTTTGCATGCTGTACTATATTAGTAATCCATGGTTTGGTTTGGTTTACTTTATCGCTGTCTACCTATGATCTGACTTAACGGCTGTTTCCTTAAGAATTTATCTTAATGGTACACCGTGAGCCATCCATTCGCAGGCAATTTCATTCATTAAGACTGCCTGCATCTAGACGAACTGCGAATGATATATTATGCTCGGCCGCGACTCGACAAGTCATGTACGCGAACCTACCAAAGCACACATAGCAAAGGGGCCAGCATAGAGCAAGTCAAGTCATAACCCCCACAACTCTCCAATAACTGCACCACCAACCGCTGGAGCCGTGCACAGCACTACACCCGTCTAACGAATCCCCTCCATTAACCCCAACCCCCCTCCCCCACCCAGCATCCAATCGTATCATACAAGCCACCATCGTGCCAAAGGACCAACCACAGATCAACAGGCAGCAGCACAGATTATCACCATCTCCCTCCAACACAGCTTCCGCCGCCCGTCCATCAAGTAACGAAGGCAACCCAAACATATTCCCCCAAGCAGGAACCCAAAAAAAGTGGCGAATACGCCGTCCTCCCCTCCCCTTCGGTGTATTTTTTTTTTTTTTCCACTTTATTGCGCAGGCCGGCCGTCACGACGCGTCGGTCTAACTTTCCCCGTCACGGAGTATGATATCGCACAGATAGAATATACGAGTGATACTACGTGATGTCCAGTCCGCCCGTCCGTCGCCTCTTATGTATGATACCTGTCTACTCTACCTTGATGAACCCTGATATGATGCCTCGACCTTAACGCGCCACTCTCTCCATCCTCGGTTTATTCTTCGATTTTTAGCGAGCGTAAGCTTTGACTATTTTTTTCTTCTTTTTTTCTTTTTCCTTCATTCCGTATTGCGCGGGTCGAACATGGGCTAGGACTGCTTATAGTGATTTGTGTTTACGGTGGATACTGCTCCTAGTGGAGTAATTATGATTTTCCTTTTTATGAATGGCTCGGGAGGGGTGATGGATGGTGGATGGTGGTGGGTGAGCACTCGTCTTGGGGCTGTGATGTGTTTTGTTCATGCGTGGTTCGGGATCGGGATTATCAGTGTGTTTTTCGCGGACCTGAAGAGTGCTTAAACCCCGCTCCCAAGCGAGGGGGGGTACGGTACGGCAGTGTTGTAATAGAAATTGAGCACATCAGAATGGTGTTATTAAAGAGAATGCATTGTATGAGAGTAAACCCACACTAAACCGCGAATAGGCCTCAACAGCATATAGCAAAATGCCATTGCATCAAGGTAATTTCTAAATAGCCAATTTCAGCAACAAACAAACGAAAACTATTCTACCATAAAACAAAAAAGCTAAACTGGGTTCCCAAACTCTTCACCCATCTTCATATCCAAAGCCCAAACTCATACCCACACACAAAAAAAAACTCTGCCATCACCACCGAATCCCTGCCCACCCATCCTTCGGCAATTACAAGCCCTCACTCAATTGTGCGAATCCAATCCCGAGTGATATCACATGACTCGATATCCCACGCATATTTACCAACTGCCCTACCCGCTCAAAGACAGACAAATCGGAATCCCCCCAATAAAAGCAATTAATTACACCCAAACATCTGGTATCCCAAAAGCTCCATGCAAGCCAAGCCACTACTAATACAAATGACAACAAAAACCCGATTTTCCACTATTCGACCCTGGTGATAACCCCTCTTAGCCAAGAGAGACAGCCACGTCCGTTGAACTTAGGTAGGTTTAGCATGGTATAGAGGGAAAGAAAGAAGAGAAAGTAGGAAAATGTGAATATAAGGTATATAACTCTGGAAAAAAAGAAACCGGATATTTGAAAGGACAAGAGGTAGCTCATGAATTGACATGTAGTGCGAAAAAAAGAGGGAAAAGCGCCGAAGACCATAACCGAATCCAATGCAGGGGCATCGAAAATCGAAAGAGGCATAAACAAGAAAAGAGATTTATCCTGAATAAAGCGATCCCAGAACCCCCTCCAGCCTGTTGACGCCCTGATCGAACGAAAGCGGCACAGTAACAATCCCATAATGCACCAAAACCAAAGCAACTGCGGTACAAGATAGCAAGACAGAGTTGACGAATAGAATGGGGTGCCTGCCGATGGGGGTCCCGGATAGTCATCCCTGCCTCAACCCAAGGACTGAGTTACGATAATTGACCCAGCTCTCGAGGGCCTGCATATGCTTCTCGCGCGCCTGGCGGTATGAATCCTCCAGGGCCATGTCCTTCTCGCGCACGCGGGTGATGTAGTTCATGATCGTGTTGTCGTCAAGGGTTATCACATCATGGAGCCCTGAGCTTGAGAGGCGGGCGTGGAGGTCGTTGTACTTCCCCTCATACTCGTTCCACTTCTTGATGTATGGCTCGACGAGGTAGAAGAGTGTGTTGTAGGATTCGAGGGCTACAGCTCGCGGTGTCTTGGGGATCTTCGGCGGGACGGGAAGGGCAAACGGTTCCTCGGCCGGGGTTTGTGGCTCATAGAGATAGCGGATATCCGGTTTGAAACCTTTCGAGAATCTATTCTTCATCAGGGTGGGAGTAGGACCTTGTCGCGGCTGGATGGATGCCTGGGGTGGAAAAGGTAAGTTGACTTTGATATCGTCAAGGCTCTCGAGACCTGCATTGGCGTGCCTGAAAGGCATACTCATGAATTTGCCCAAGTTATCGAGCCCTCCCAATTGCCCAGGGAGAGGTGAGCGCGGGGATGCCGAGTCGCCATCCACAGGCCGGCCGATACCGAGCCTCGGTAACTTGGGTCTAGCACTAACCGTCGGCGAAGGAACTCCAGTATCTGGTGCAGTATCCATAGCATCGACGTCATCCTCAACCGTAGTTTGGTGACTGGTTTGTGATTTGGAGTTCTCCATAGGCTCTGGTTTCACAGGGTCGGTAGTACCTGTTGGGCGTTGTTCACACTCGGCGCTCGTATGGTTATGGGTCGGAATATTGATAGGGTCCGGGGCAACGGATCCCCTCCCTTTGCCCTTTCCTTTGCTAATGCTTGAACCGCTTACCTTCTTCTTGGGACTGCCTAGCGCTGCCGCCGGGACCTCCTGTCGAAAAGCGAATGCTTCAGTGGTCTTTATTAAGGTATCCCAGAGAGCTTCTTTGAATTGTTGAACATCGGGCGGCTGTCGCGCCTGGTGTTGCTGCTGGGTGTGAGGCTGGGGGGTCTGTCGGGGGACGGGTACGTGTTGGGGCTGAGTGGGATACACAGGTTGACTTTGAGGGCGAGCAAAAGACTGCTTTGGAGGGAAAAGCTCTTCGGGAGTAGTGTAATTGAAGGGATCGATCTGGGGCTCATGACCGAAAAATTGGAAATCAGGAGGTTTGCTAAGCGGGCTCTCCTGCCCTATTGGTGTAACGGGGGTGCGGTGTGGGTCTTTTCTGGTTGGGCCATCCGGAATTGGATCGAATTTGAAGCTAGATTCCGAAAAGTTAGTATAATCCGTCGTCGAATCGGATGTAGCATGGGGTACGGACCGAAACTGAGAGTCAGTACGTCTCGGCTTCGGAGACGCAATACGAGGGCTTTGTCTCTCTGGCTCAGCTCGCGGCAAAGGCGGGGAAGAAGCCCCTACTGTTTCTGGCTGAGTGAACGATCCCCGCCTTCCGGGAGGTCTTGGATCGCTCTTGGTCCTACTATGGGTCCTTAAGTCATTTTCGCGAGAAGGGTTTTCCCATTGCCCAGAGTTAGTCTCTCGCTGTTTCTCTGTAGCCACCCTTTCCTTTTCCCTTCTCCGCATCTTGTCCATAAAATGCTCGTTGTCGTCTTCATCCTGGGGAAATGGATAAGCAAAGCCGCCCGGATTGTCGCTGTTATTTCCCTGTTTATTCCAGCCATCAGCATACCCATTGATATTAGGCTCATGCGAGCGCTGATGCCTTGGCTTTGTGGGAGATTGTTTTGACTTCTGCCTGGAAGTAGAGGAGGCTGCACTCTTAGTCTTCGTACGAAGTTCTTCGTCCACCTTCTTCTCCAAATCCTCTTCGGCAGAAGGGAATAGGAAGGCGGGAGGTGTGTCTTCATGGTCATATACGTTTCTAGAATGGTGCTTATTGGTCTCGCCCCACTGTCTCCTGATTCTGGCTGCTTCTGCTTCTGCTTCCGCCTTCCTAGCCTCCATTTCAGCCTTTATCCTCTCACGCTCCTTATTTGCCCTCTCCTCGTCCTTCCTCAGTCTTTCCGCTCTCTTTGCATGTTCCTCCATCTCTGCCCGTCTGGCTCGGATGGCTTCTTCCTCCTCTTTCTGCCTTTTCTGCTCGGCCTCTGCCTCAGCAGCAGCCTCTCTAGCTCTGCGCTCCTTGATATAGGCACCCAAATTGAACTCGGGTGTTGGTGCAGCCGAATCTGTTCGCGGTAGATCAGGAGTAGAACTGGGTCTCGTACGGGGTGAGGATGATGAGGCAGTTTTAGCACTACTGTTAGGAGTAGTTGTAGATTGGCGGGTGCCCGTCCGACTTGAAGAGCTTCTATCATAATCTCTGGACTCCGGACGATACCTATGTTCGTAAAATTCATAACCATCGTCATGGCCTGCGGTTGACCTATAGGAGGAGCTGGTATACTCATAGCCAGAACGAGCCTTCCGATAGGATCCTTCAGGATGCCCACCGTAAGTAGCCTTGTAAGCGCTCGCTCGAGCTCCTTGTTGGTGGGCAAATCCCCTGGAACTGGAGGTGCTCGGAGGAGGAGGTCCCCATTGAGGCTGTGCAGTGGTGGCGTATCTCTTCGCAGTTGACGATTTAGTCTTGTTGTGTTGTGGGAATTTACCATCGGGATATCCGTGAGAAGGATTATCCTCGTCGTACCTTGCTCGTTCGAGGTTATCTTTTAAGGTATCATGCGCCCTCTGGAGATCCTGGAATTTTTCCTTAGCTAAAGGGTCACCGGGGTTCTTATCCGGATGCGTATCCTTGGCTGAGGGGCAAATTAGCACATCTAAAATGCAACATGAAGGGGCTATCGATCGGTAGCGGAGGAAAATATATTCCAGGAGAGTGGAAGAAGAACACACCAGCTTTCCTGAAAGCTTTCTTTATCTCATCCTCTGTCGCGTACCTGGTGATTCCAAGAACGTTATAAAAGTCAATCTCACTCGGTGCCATGAGTCCTTAGCCACGCACCCCCGGAACAAACGAACGCTCAGCTGTGTCCCTGTGAGAAAGGCGAGCGAGGTCGAAAGGTTGAGGAATGAGATGCAAGCGAGGGGGGGCGTGGGTTGATGAAGGTGATTTATGAATACACTAGAAAAGGAGGGGAGGGGGACAGCACCCGCAATCGGGGGGGGAGAAAAA
>NW_003298964.1:0-25384 GCF_000151645.1 Tuber melanosporum
GAATTACCTACGTACGGTTATCACATGCTGTGGACCAGCCATCCACCCTTACCCTACCTTTCGTGTGTCATACAGAGGTTGGCCAGAAGTGCCGTACCTACTCGTATCATACACACTCTCCTCACGCCCTCATACCTTAACCTCCACATCCATCTGCTCCTCTCTTGCTTTTTCCCTCCCCTCCCTTCCTCTCTTTCTATCATAACCAATTTTCTTTTCTTTCATTCCATTCGTATACCCACGCTTCTAGAATTACTCTAAGCGCTTGACGTTTGTTTGTTTCATCTCCGTTTGTTGTTGCAAACGAGAAAGAAAGAAAAAAAAAAAGAAAGAAAAAAAAACGCACATCGGTTAGGTTAGACATCATAGTCATGGCTACCGGCGGGGATGTTGAGGATCTCCTTGGCCGCCTCCGTCGTCAGGCTGTCATGAGCCCTCCGCATGGTGATCCACTTGCTGGTCCATCAGGGCAGCAGCAACAGCATCAACATCAACAGAATCAGCAATCCGCTCACCAATCTCAACCCCCTCAGCAACAGCATAGTCCACAAGCTGCTCGCTCTGGGATATTTCCTGCTCCTCCCTTTCATTTAGGAAATATTCTTCCTCCTCCTCCTCCTTCTCAGCACTTTTCCCGTAACAACCTTTCTGAGCCGTTGAGCAGTCCGGGCTTGCATCAATCGCAGCCTGGTTTTCCCCCGTACCACCCAGAAACTTTGCCGCCCCAACAGCCGCCGTCACAACAGCAGTCGCAGCAACTGCCAACATCACAACCTGCTGTTGCGGAGGTAGTGAATAATAATAGTAGGAATCCGTCGGGGCCTCAGATGTTTTCTCAAAATACCCCACCTCCTTACGCGAATCCGATGTCGCCTTCCGTGGATGGTGCGAATGCAAGTAGAACTGCAAGCCTGTTGCAACTGCTGAAGTTTTCCCAGGCCGTCCCCGTTGCTCCAACTTCTGAAATTTCACAGCCAGTAGCCACGCCGTCCCCACGCCCATCTGTATCATCCCCCCCTCCTATCTCTTCACATACACAGCTGCAACAGTCCCAACCATCGCATAGCGGAGGTGTCTCGGCGTCGGACCTGGTAGCATCTTTACTCGGTCGTCCGTCTGAACCGCCCGGTGGTTCGGGTTTGCGACAGGAGAATATCGCACCGGAGATGCCGACGGAGCCAACGGTTTCTAAGGGGCCTTCGGATCGTTTGTCTGCCGTGAACCCCCAGAATCTCGTGCTTCAGTTGCTCGGGCGACCTAAACCCTCCCAGGACGATTTGCCAAGCACTGGACCTGCTACGGCTCCTCGCAGCAATCCTCCCATGCCCGAACGTCACATGAGCCAGGGGCCCGGCGACTTTGGCAGCCCGAAACAGTCACCCATTCCTCCAGAGCCTCGCCCTATGTCTGTTCCCCCAGCTGCGCCATCTAAATCACCACCGCCCTCTCACGGTGTATCGATGCCGTTTTCCAGTCCTACGCCGAGCAAAGGTTTGTTCACTCATGTGAATCCCTTTGAGCAATTGCATGCGACCAGCCCACGTAATAGAACGCCTAGAAGCTCTACCACCCCTCTCCCCGCGAATAACGGTAAGAGTGGCCTAGGTACCAGAGAGGTGAAAGCTGAGAATGTTCCTTTGCCATATTCTTCTACATCCTCCTTTGCCCAGTCGGAGAACTCTCCTGTGTCGGCTACAATTGAAGCCGAAGCGGCCAAAAACGCTTCTACTTTGGACCAGGCTTTGAAGAACGAGGAAGAGATGAAGGATAACTTGAATTCTGCGGTAGTTGAGAATGCAGTTAATGCGAGTGAGCAGCGGGAAATGACCGAATCGCCTATTGGACAGCAGGAGAATGAGACCCCCCCCGCTGCCAATGGCACGTCTACTCAGGAGACTTTTGGTGATGAGGATTATGAGAACATTCCTCCTGCTCGTGGACATCACGAAAAAGAGGAGGATGATAATTATCAATCTGCATCAGAGGCCCACGGTTCGCCCGTTCTCGTTTACAATTTCCCTATGAAGCCGTTTTCGTCAATCACCATCAATCCCTCAACCGCACCACGCCCTAAGTTTCCAATCTCGAAGATTTCGGATATTGCTCGGATGCCCAGGCTCTTTGATCAACTCGATCGCAATCTTATCGCCGCTTCGCATCAGTTTATTGTGTATGCTATTAGTAAGAGCCATGGTCGCGGTGGAATCAGAGTGCTCAGACAGTTTGATGGGAAGGATAAAGTTTTGATGAAGGACAGCACCGACAGGACTTTCAACGTGACCATCGGCAATGGGGACAGGGTTCTTGGAACTGGAATCTCCGGCGCCGTCGTCTGGGCTGAGCTCGGGGACTTTGATGGACCAGACTGGAATAACATGTTTGTTTTCCCTCCGAGCGAGGAACAAGGTCAAAGCAACGGTGTCTTGAAGTCACGGGCTAGGAAAACGTGCAGACAGGCGGAAGTTTTTGCGATCGGGAGGGGAAAAACCATCAGCATCATCCATGCTCCTACCGCTAAGGCATATGCTCAGGGGCGGAAGAATAATGAAGTCGCCTCCAAAAAATACCTTGCCGAGCATTCGCGCACCATTGACACCGGCAAAGCCTCGAAAGATTTTGCCTTTTCGGATGACGACTCTGTAATCATTTCCATTGACAAGGCTGGGAAGCTTAAGCTTTGGGATGTTCAGGAACTCATCGACTTTTCCAGTAATGATGCCTACAACTCTTTACAGCCGGCACCTGCTCCACAACCTCCTATTGTCCTTACAAATCCCATTCTCATGCTCTCGGCAGTGGCAGCGGGAGAGCCTTATAGGGCTACTTCCGTCATGTTTCTGGATAAGTTCCGTCCATATCACAAGTGTTTGGCGTTAAGATACGTCATTGTTGGGATGAAGCAAAATCATACGCTCCAGTTGTGGGATCTTGCGCTCGGGAGACCGGTTCAGGAGATTAACTTTCCACAAGAGAGCGATACTGACGCATTGTGTTCGGTTGCCTATCACCCGACTACTGGCATTATCGTTGTCGGAAACCCTACCAGGAATTCAATCTACTTTATCCATCTCTCAGCACCCAAGTACAACCTTCCGCCCATGTCCCAGGCGCAATACATACGGGGACTTGCTGTTAAGGATAGCAGTATTCCTAAGCCAGATGCAACTGCTATCCTCAGCGGTCTCAGAGAGTACTCGTTTGCTTCTAAGGGTCAATTGATGAGCTTGGATATCCTTGATGGTGACGCCCAGGGAAGTCTTCCACCATTGTTTGAGCTCTACGTGGCGCATAGCAAAGGGATGACCGCCTTGAATGTTTTCAAAGAGGACTTGGGTTGGGATGGTAAAAATAGCGCCCAGAACCCAGTCGATGCTGTTAAAGAAGGTATATGTACACTTTCAGCGATGTCGCCACCACCTCCCCCAGAGAAGGACAGGGATAGCGATAATAGCAACAGGAGCGAGAAGAGCTCCAAGTGTGAGAAGGGTATTGAAAAGGTTGAGAAGCCAAAGGTACCCGAGAAAGTCAATTCGCCTGAAGAAGTTGAATCTGCCGAGATGGCCGACAAAGTGGCTGACCTTCAGTTTGGGGCAACCCAAGGACTGAAGTCGGCTCCTCCTGAGAACGCGCCCAAGGGCCCCGCAAAGTCGAGAAGCGTTAGTCCTGGTGCCAGAGCCCCCGATCAGGGTGAGGAAAAGCCGGCGGTTCATAATGGCAACACCAAGCGCAAGAGAAAGGACAAGGGTAACACACAGCAGTCAGGCCCGTCGGGTCCGTCCGACGAGAAATCGGATAAGACCGTTTTGGCCCCTATCAAGCCTAGGGGAACTTTAGCGACAGTTCAGGGCGGAGATCATGAGACTATCGCTGGTCTTTCGCCCGCACTCTTGGACCGTGAGATCAAGAAATTTGAGAAGTCCGTGTCCTCTGAGCTTGCCAAGACGTTAAACAAGGAGATCACAGATTTGTGTAAGTTGTTTTCATTTGCGAGCATTGGCCGAACCCACGCTTACAGTTATTTAGATCGCCGCATTGATGAAGATAAGAGGATTCAACAAGCTGCTGGTGATGCTAAGCAAGATGCTATCCTTAGACTTCTGTCCAGCACTCTTACGGATAACGTTGAACAGGTCATTGGGCGCATCGTCATGACCAACATCCAGCAGTCTGTCCTGCCTGCCATCTCGAGTGTTACCAGTGCGGCTGTTGAGAGGAAGCTTGGGGAAAGCGTTTCGAGGTCTTTAGCGGCTACTCTTCCTGCTGAGCTTCATGCCATTGTTCCAGAGGCCGTGAAGAAGATATTCGGCCAGCCTGAGTTTATGGCCAGGATTGGCGAAGCCATTTCTAGGCCGTTGGCTTACTCTATGGAGCAGGAAATTTCCAAAACCATCTGCCGCTCTCTCCTCCCCGCTTTCAAGCAGCTCTCGGACGAAACCACCAGTAAGCTTGTTGCCGATTTCGACAGGAAACATAATGAGACGATTCAAGCTTTGGAGCGCGTACATGTTCAGGATACCCAGAGGATTGATCAGCTCACCAATACTGTCAAGAGCCTCGTCGATGTTGTCCAGGCCATGGCTAAGTCACAGGCAGAGTTCCAGGACCAGGTGCAAAGGGCCCAAGCAGAGTACGTTCAGGCTTATGAGCAGACTGGAGAACCAGAACCGGCGCCTAGGGCCCCTACTCCCCCTCCGCCCCCCACTCCGGACCAGCTGGAGGCGGAAGAGACTGAGAGATTCTTGAGGAATGGAAGATACGAGGAGGGCACTATCAAGGTGAGATCAATCTAAATTTCATACCCAAGATGCCCGACTAATTATTGTTTTGGTAGTGGCTTCAATCGAAAGAGCGTCAAGCGGAATTGTTCGATGAAGTGGTCGTCCGATACAGATACGATTTCCTTCCAAACCTTAGCCAGCTTGTTCTCTTGTCGGTCTCTGCCGCTGTCAGCATCAAGTTTGAGAACAAGGTTTATGAGCGACTGAGCTGGCTTGAAGGTGTTCTTGCAGTTCTAGATCCTATGGTAACAATCACCTCGTTCATATATTGAGGCTCAAGCTGATGTTCTACAGGACCCCGAAATCCACGAGATTTGTCACAGAATCATGGCGGTTGTTGTCCAACGACTGGAGCAGTTGTATATGAGCACTGCTGAGAATAATATGGCCGATCCCATCCTTCGCAAAATTCCACCGATCGCTCGTCGAGCTAGGGAGCTGTCTTCCATGGCTGCTTAGATGAAGTCTGCTGCGCTTGATAATTCCCCTTTTCCAATTTCCTAACACAACTTTCTTTTTTTTTCTTCCATTACTCTGGTGGCACGGGGCGTTGGACAACGCATAGTCTTGTTTTCACTTTCTTTTCGTTTTCCACGAGACCATGTGTTTCCTCTTTTCGCTTGTTGAATTGGGTCACGAATGGTTGGTTGGTTGGAGGGGATTCCATGGGGGTGTAAAAGTACCATTATTAGGTTAGATACTGGATTGGGGGATACTACGCAAAGCACATGTTTCGGTGAATTTTCGCTTTCTATTTTCGTTACACCTTTTATCTCCTTTCGCTTGGTCCTGATTGTTTGTATACTTGCTACTTTCCTCGTTCACGACTCTCTTGCGTTAGTCACGTCGGCTGTACTTGTATAGTAAAGGCTATGAATGAATGCAGCAATAACGGTCTCTTAATTGTGCGCAAATCAGTTCTCTTAGAGCAGCCCGAGCATACACTTTAGGTAGAGCAGGGCTTATATATTTCTTTATTTCCCTTATTTCCCTTACTTTTTCCCCATGACATCGCAATTGACGGAGCGAGGTCGGGTGAAGTCGTAGCTGAGCGCTCCACCCGACTGGTACTTGTAGTTGCTATGATACCTGCATGTTTTATGATACTCGCAGCAATCTGTGGGGAAATGTATAAACAAAACAAACCCATAAGTTATCAGCTACTCCCGTTCGTCCCTTAAATTTACCCCCCCACACACACAAGCATACCATCACCGCAACCCTCTCCACCCATCACTCCCCGCTGCCACCACCACCACCACAACCCCGAATCGAGCATCGCTTAGCTTTCTCCCATTCCTCCATCATTCCAGACCGTCTCAGTCCATCTGACCATTCCCCCTCCACCAGCGTAATTCGCTAACTGCCCCAGCATCAAAACAAATAATAAACCCTCCAACCACCTACCTGCCCGCGGCTCTTTCTAGGGAGAGAGGGGAAAAGAGAGCTATGACCTCCTTCATGAACTCAATGTCGCTCCTCCACCGCCCCATATCCCCCCTTCTACCCCCGCCTGTCTACTACTCCCCGCTGACTCTCCCCTTCAGAAACCAGAAGACGCGCGCCCCGTTTAAGCCCAAGTCATCCTCTCGTGGCTCCTCGTCGTACCAACTCCGGCAGTATGCAGAGCAGACGCTTGGCAGCGGGAGTTTGAGGAAGGTGGTCAAGCTGCCGGAGGGTGAGGACTTGGATGAGTGGTTGGCAGTTAATGGTTACTAGCCCTTCTTCAGATGGGTGGGGGCATTGAGAGCTAATGGAGGATTGGCAGTGGTCGATTTTTACAATCAGATCAATTTACTCTATGGTTCTATTACGGAGTTTTGCTCGCCCGTGACATGTCCGGAGATGAAAGCTACCGATGAGTTCGAGTACCTCTGGCAGGATCAGAACAAGTATAAGCGTCCGACAAAGATGCCGGCTCCGGAGTATATCGAGCACTTGATGGCTTGGGTGCAGAACAATATCAATAATGAGCAGATTTTTCCTTCGAGGATAGGTTGGCAGTCCCTAAGAAGCTATAATGCGGTAGCTAATAGGAGGGATTTTCGCAGGCGTTCACTTTCCGAAGAACTTCCAGGCTACAGTCAGACAACTTGTCAAAAGACTGTTCAGGGTATACGCACATATCTACTGCCACCACTATCCAGTTATCGTAGCGCTTGGATTGGACCCGCATATGAACACCAGTTTCAAGCATTATGTTCTCTTTATCAAGGAGTTTGACTTGGAGAGTGGGAAGGACTTTTACGGGCCTTTGTCGGACATGGTCGAGACTATCCTCAAGACAGATACTTAGCCTCCCACCACGAGAAACGAACATCTCGTGGCCTCGGGTGGGATTTTCATTTTTCCTTTGTTTGGTCTGTTTCTTGATGGGCGCTTGGGTGATACCCTTTATGCAATGTGGCATGGTGTACGGTCGGCATACGGATGTGTTTTTTCGAAGGGGTGTTGTTAGACTCAGATAGGCATGATTATTAACTTATTTCTAACTGCGAGGGAGTTTTTTTGTGTAGGATATTCTTGAGGCTATTTTAGGGTAGCAGTAGTAGTTCTCTCCCTGGCCGGAATGGATAAGGCTAGTTTCTCCCGTCATTAGGGAGGTTCTGCACCAAGGTGCGCACCACGTTTCCACAGCAATGGGGTGGCAAAAGTGGCTGGTGATGGTTTTTTTTTATAATACACACTAATTTTTGCACCATGTACATGCAGAGGTGATGCAGATGTGTTTACATAGTAAACAGAGGTTTTCTTAGTCAGGATACAGTAATAAAGGCATAGCTTATACAACAACAGGTAAGTGTGTAGAGACAAACATCATCCATGATAAATATCCTACGATGAACTTGAACATCCTACAAGTTACAACTATCCGCCTTGCTGCTGTGGCAGCAGATCTTAATACAAGAAAAATCTTAAATTCAGTCATCCTCCACCAAAGACGAAAGTCTAAAACTGTTCAAGTCTTACTTTCTGGTCCTACAAGAGTCCTTAAAAACTATTCACAAAAAAGAAAAATACCATATCAGTAGTTTGATTGGAGTATTGAAGACCAAACTGATGATTGGTGTATTGAGTTTTTAAGGTTCAATGGAGCTCAAATTATAGAGCTTGCAAACCTGTTACGAATACCAGATACCTTCTGTTACCGCTATCGTGCTAACCCCGTTATTGCCCTCGCTGTTACTCCCTACAGATTGTCTTATCCGAGTCACCTGAAGCAAAGCATTAGCATTTTTGGTTACGAGCGCGGGTGGCTTTCCACCATATTTAACGATGTATGTTCTCACCTATACCAATATTTTGCCGGAAAGCTTCACTGGGATTCAGAGTTGCTATCGCCTCAATGGTTAGAAAAATATTGCACTGCAATTGCAAATAAAGAAGAACCAACTGGCCTGATTTGGGGGTTTATTGATGGAACCCAATGGCCAATTTGCTGACCTGAATCAGAAACTGCTAATTAAGCACTATTTTACAGTGGCTACAAAAAACAATATACGATACAGTTTCAGGCAATTACCACTCCAGATGGGTTAATTGTAAGCCTATCTGGGCCATGGGAAGGACAGTTAGGTGATTGGGCAATATGGGTTAATTCAGGAATTGGAAAAGTACTGGGTCAGTATGGAAGGAATGTATTTGGGGAACAGCTTTATGTTTATGGTGATGCTGCATACTCAGTTGAAACTGGGGTTATTGGTGCATTTTCAGTACCAGCTGGCAGTGTTTTAAGTCTGGAAAAAGCAGTTTTTAATGCCTATATGGCAAAGCAAAGAATGTCTGTTGAGTGGAGCTTCGGAAAGATTTTACAATATTTTACATTTTTGGGTTTTAAGTATGGTTTAAAAGTAGGACTTTCACCAATTGCAACATGGTATTTCACAAGAGTTTTGTTGACAAATTGTCATACATGTTATTATAGTTCAAATACCGTAGATTCTGTTGGCTGTTCTCCTCCTAGTATTAAAGAGTATCTTTGTACTAAATTATCAAAAGAATAAGTATTATATTCTAACTACTAAACTTTGATGCCATTAAAGAAAGAACCTGATCAAGTTTTTCCTTAACTTCTCCTGACTGCTCCTCAATCTGTTGAATTCTCTCTTCCAGTCTTTTTATTGGCTGTGACGACTCATTTGACTGTTCCGATTCTGAACTTACTCCAACTACATTCCCGATTATATACTCCCAGCGGTCTATCTGCTCTGCTTGCATATCCCTTAGTGAACGTAAAGTTTCTTGGTCATCTTCCTTCATTGAGCTGAGTATCTGACTTGTTATTTGTTACTTCGAGGTAAAGGGTTTTATTATAGTAATATCACTATCTATTAATATTAAATTAGTGGTTTTATAACAATAACAGTAGTTTATGGAAAGACTTTTATACTTACCGGAGGCAGGGTCAATATCCTCTCTGGTAGCGGTCCCCCTACGGTGATCCTCTAATCCTACTAGCCCCTCCAACTCATCAGATCTTTGCTTCCCCTTTTTGGCAAAGCCGTATATCATATCTTCTCTTGTCTGAATCGCTTCTCTTTTTTTAGCTTCTACTTTTGATTCTTTTTCTGCCTTTTGCTCCTTGATCAACTGTTCATGGTCATCATAAAGCTCAATCTACTTGTCCAATGCTTGATTATAGTCGGTATCAGCATGTGCAACACCACTTTTCCCCCTCTCATCCTGAAATTGAGATCGTCTCATTGCCTCCCTTCTTTGAATAAAGCCTTTGACATTAACATCAATGCCATACAACTCTCTATATTTGACTCTCAAAAAGTCATAAAACTTTTCCTTACTCTTTATATACAGATGAAAATGGTTACAACAAAGTTGGACCAAGCAGGCTTGAGAGTCATCATCCTTCAGAATAGTATGAGGTTTATTGGTACCTGGTAGTGATTGGGTAGTTCCTTGGATTAAAAGTTCTTGCATAAAGTGTTGGGATAGAATGGGGAACGTGGATGTTGTAGAAAGTGTGGAGGATGTTGGAGTTGTAGAGGTGATGGAAATTGTGGAAGGTGTGAAGAGCATGGAAAATCCAGAATAGGTGGAGAGTGTGGGGGGGAACGTAGGATGAATGGACGATGGAGGAAGTATGTAGGTAGTTGCTGGAACAAACTCAGACTCAGAAAATTGTGGTACTTGTTCTGAGACTTTTATAGTTTCCTAGTCTCATAATTTACTGTTAGTAATGGTTACTCTCAGTAAATGTATTATAAGAGACAAGTTCCTAATACAATACATTTTTCCGAGAACTTTGCTGAATCTCGTCCAATTTCCTATCAGCATGGGACTCATTCATCTTGCTCATCATAGTACTACCAGCTTAAGAGAATGTTCTATAACTCCTTAATGTCAGTAAAACTTTTGACTCAATTCCTAACCAGTGGAAGGATTCAACTATACCCAGTCGGATCTGAGTCGCGACACAAATCCTCCTAGCCTCCAGGTAGGAACTCTCTGAAACCCAGTGTACGTACAAGCTGACAGAAACACTAAGGTCTTAAAAACAAATCAGAATAGAATAGACAACCAAAATGAGTTTTAAATTGATAGTAACGTTGATGTTAGAATAAGAGTGGGTTGAGAAGATGAGCAGGAGATACATGATAAACAAACTGAAGTCACATGTTATATTTCGTCATTCTCACGATTGAACTGCATAATACACAGAATCCTCCTAGAATTGATACACCATTTCCACACCTGCACCACCCTGTTGTCGGGTGTACCCCAATGCAGAACCTCCCTATTGACCTTAAAGCCGTTCGTATTTCATGTTGCATTGGGTGGGTTGGATTGTATGTGATGGGAGTGTTTCTCCTGGAGAAGAGCGATCCTTTTTAGTACTTGTATGATATGATATAATTATACAGGTATTGTATACCAAGTACAGTAATGATTATCATATATGTACCGAGCAGTCGCGTTGTAGAGTGATACTTACTCGGCAATGCCTAGTTGGTATTACACTGCCTTCGGTCATCCCCCCGTCCGACTAGAGATAAAAGATCACTCCACTGGGGGCCAGCACGTCCAGTTCGGTTACCTTCATCACATGAAGTGAATGCGTCATGGTTCTTCCCTATATTCCTAGCTGCTAGTCAAGGCTGGACCAGTTGAAAAATGGGGAATGTGGTTTATCAAGGTGGTTTTCTTTGTTGGGTTCTTTTGTGTTTCCTTTCTCAAGAGAATACGGTGTGGGTTTTCTTGTTGGCTCCTGCCGGTCCTGTTTTGTGCTTTTTTTGTTTTATGCAGAAGGAGCTTTCATGGGGGCGGATGTACAGTTGGTCCTATACTAGAGGGACTTGGGCTGACTTGTTTTCCCCTAGGCCTGTGGAGGAGGTTTTTGACCAGCATGTCTAAGAACTAAATCGGGAGTGTGGTGTGGTTATTGCAGAGGTGCTCTTGTATCTAGGATCCATTCTTTAGCTGGGCTGTACTCTTATAGTAGAGGTTTGCACCTTTAAGCAAATAGATTCTATGATTTAATAAAAAAAAAAAAAAGCGCTGAGGAGTAATATCTGATCTTATTAAAGGCCACAATCAGATCATCTGATATGCTGTGATCATATTTACCCCTGTAGTATTTTCCATTAAAACAGGACTTTGCTTGTACGACTATCCATATCTTCTCCCGCAGACTTTCATCATTCACAACGCACTTAAGCGTAGATTGAGGGGATGCTAGTTTTGGGGTAAGGAAGAGGTGCTCAGGTAGTTAAGGTATTACGCAAGGGTTAAGAAGTGTGAGGTCGAGCCAAGTGTCTACCAGGTCATCTAGACTAATAGGGATGCATTGGAGTTAGAGGATTTGGTGGTTAGGGAGTTTGAGATTCTAGACCTCGAGTCTGGAAGTACAAAATTGGATTCAGACAAAAGGAAGCCAGTATCATTGAAAGAATGGAATGGGTGGTTTGACCTGAAAACTGGGAAATTAGCCATTACAGCCAACGAGGCAAAAGAGCGCACATTCTATGGTGGTAGATGTAACCGGTACGGGTACTCGGTTATTGGTTTTGTTTTATGTTTTGTTTTAAGTATCGCTTTGATACTTGGTTTGTTTTAAGTATCGTTTGATACTTGGTTTTGTTTTATGTTTTGTTTTAAGTATTGCTTTGATACTTGGTTTGTTTTAAGTATCGTTTGATACTTGGTTTTGTTTTATGTTTTGTTTTAAGTATCGCTTTGATACTTGGTTTGTTTTAAGTATCGTTTGATACTTGGTTTTGTTTTATATTTTGTTTTAAGTATCGCTTTGATACTTGGTTTGTTTTAAGTATCGTTTGATACTTGGTTTTGTTTTATGTTTTGTTTTAAGTATCGCTTTGATACTTAGTTTGTTTTAAGTATCGTTTGATACTTGGTTTTGTTTTATGTTTTGTTTTAAGTATCGCTTTGATACTTAGGAAGTTTTACCAAAGAGTATCAATTGATACCTTTGATTAGTTTCGTTCATGCTGGACATGAACAGATTTGTGTATTTAAAGACCGCCTGTTTCTACGATAGAAAAGGCAGACTTCGACAGACAGTATTCCAATATACTTGGTTGAATGGTTACTTCTTTGTTTCACAGTACACCCTCGAAGCCTCCTTTAGTTCTCTGCTCTCGCCTCCTCTCCGGAAGAGCAGGCCACCTGCCAACTATCGTATCCTGTACCGATAACGTGATTAGCACTTTGCGAACATGTTACAATTTTTTAACCTCCACAAGTGGTTAAGAACCTGTCCCCGGATTTAGGCCTGATCAACCTATCAATATCCACCTCAGAACGCTAGCGGAGAGAAGCGGCAGAATCACAGCACATTTGGCTTCATCTCAAACCCAAGATAGAGTCTTTGACCACCAGGAGTGGGAAGCAAATCCCACGGCAAGACCTTACAAGAAAGAAACAACCCCGGCGCTCTGCTGAAGAGCCGGGCGACCCTGCAAACATGGAAGATACACAACCTCCAGGAGAATTCCCTTCTACTCCAGCAAAGAAGCCTTCCTTTGAACCTCCAATCGACCCTGAATCCAGTAGCGAATCAGATATGGCTAGCACAGGAGGAGGACCTTCTGGAGGAGGGACATCTCGGGCAAGGCCTGAAGAAGAGGAGGTACCCGCAGCATTTGAACCCCCTAAGTTTAAACTCCACCTCCCGGCGAAGTTCACAGGAGAAGGAAAAGACCTCAAACCTGAAGCCTTTGACCGATGGGCAACAGAACTCTCACACTTCCTACTCTTACAAGGAAAAGATATGGAAGACCTTACAACCGGACTTATCATTGGATTATTCTGCAAAGGAAAGGCAACTGACGCATACCATCAATGCTATAAGGATTACGGCGGAAACATAAGATTAAGAGGAACTACAGTCCTCGATTACCTGAAAGGACGATTCCAATCCTCTATAACTAACGACCTCCTATACAACAAATTCAACCAGCCCCAGCAAGTTAACGGAACGCATGTCAAGCGAATCACGGATGTGGCTACGGACCTAATGATGTATAAGGACCGAATGGAGAAAGGCAGTATCTCCAATTACATCCTGAAGTGACGATTCTACGACACCATGCACCCTACCATCAGGGGAGAAGTAGAACTACACGAGGAGGACGGCGATGATATTGCAGTAATAATTGCAAGAGCGGAACGAAAGGACGCCATTCTCCATGAGACCAAGGCCTACAAAACACAGACACCCTCTAATAGGAACAGCCAGCCATGACACAAAGGCTCTGGCAACTCTGAAGACGATACTCCACGGGTTTTCAAGAAGAAAACAAAATACTCCAAAGAATCAAGAGGGCAGAAGGGAGAATGTTTTGAATGTGGAAAAACAGGACACATGGCAAAGAACTGTCCCACGAAGAAAAGGAAAGGAAAGGCAATTAAGCATGAGGCATCGGCCAACAATGTTGAAAGCGATAATACCCAATCCAGTGAATATGAAGAAATCCATATCGGATATGTCGATGTGGAATGCAACAGTGTTCGACCCCCGGCTACATTCAAAGCACACACCGCTCTGGAAGGTTCTATCCTGATCAACAGTAAAAAGGCTCGAGTCCTATTCGACACTGGCGCAATCGGAAGAGATATGATCAGTAATGCCGTTGTCTCTGTCCATAGACTCCCCACTCGAGACCTTAACCAACCCATACCAGTCAACATGGCAGTAAAAGGATCACGATCCACAAGCCATAAAACCTGTAGTGCGAACATTCGACTTGGTTCTGCAGTCCTACCCCTCCAGGAAATGCTGGTTGGAAATTTAGCCAAATATGATGCCCTAATAGGTATGCCATTCCTGAACCGCCACAAGGCTATAATCAGGTGTGGGGAATCAACTATTGGTTTCCCAAATCAGAAGGTCAGAGTCTCATGCAAGCCAACAAGCGGAGAGTACCGAGCCGCAGTCTGTGAAGCAACTGTCCAACGACTATTGGATGATTACTCTGATGTTTTCCCTGATCAAATACCCGAAGAACTACTGCCTATGAGAGAGGTGAACCACCACATCCGCCTCCGAGACCCCTCTAATCTCAAAAATCAACCCACCTACTCTATTCCTGACGCATACAAAAGCCCACTTTGTGATTGGATCAACCAATAACAAAGAAGAGGAGTCATCTACCAGGCAGAAGCCCTAGGTGCTGCTCTTATGTTTGTTCAACCCAAAGCAGATGGCAAAAGAATCCGCCCCTTGGTTGACCTTAAGCTACGGAACGAAAACGCAGTTATGGACAGCGCCGCTATCCCAAACCAAACCCAGATTCTAAATGCAGTTGGACGGGCTAGATTCCGAAGTAAGATTGACCTAAGTGATGCCTACTTCCAAACAAGGTTAGACCCAGAAAGCGAACGCTACAACAGTTTCAAAACACCCTTGGGAAGTTTCATTAGCAGAGTTATGTTACAAGGTGATATGAATGCGCCCGCCACCTTTATGCGAATTATGGAAAACCTCCTAAGCAAATACCTCTACCATTTTGTTTGGGTCTACATTGATGATATTCTCATCTTCTCGAATACCGAAATAGAACATGCCTATCATATAGGATTGGTTTGTACCAAATTAAGGGAAGCTAAATTCTACGCTAGCAGAAACAAATCAATTTTGTTTGCCGATAAACTAGATATCCTAGGACATGTTATAGATGATGAAGGAATACACGCAGCTCCTGGAAAAATAGCCTGTTTAATGGAATAGTCGACACCCCGGAATCAAAAGGAACTCATGCGATTCCTAGGACTAGTCAACTATATTTTCCAGTTCCTCCCACACCACGCCACTGTGACAGCGCCGCTTACAGACCTTACCAGCAATGCAGAATTTGTCTGGACCCACACTCATGACCAAGCCTTTACCAACATCAAGGAATTGATTAAAAACGCCAACGTTATTCAACCTATCGACTATAGTAAACCAGAACCGATATGGCTTATTACTGATGCATCGGATGTTGGAGTTGGAGCATGGGTTGGGCAAGGAGCCTCCCATGAAATGGCAAGACCGGCGGCATTACATAGCAGGAAGTTCACTAACTCACAGATGAACTATGGAACAACAGACAAGGAAGCCCTTGCTGTGATTGATGCTCTCGCCGCTTTTAATCACATCCTGATGGGCAATACCTTCACTATTGTTACCGACCACCAACCTCTCACTAACCTTAAAACAGAAAGGATACCCGGAAGAAGAAGAACAAGATGGATAGGTGAAATCAGCAAATATGATGCAAAAATCATCTATACCCCTGGAAGAACGAACTATTTAGCTGATGCTCTCTCCTGCCTATATGAGAATCAAGATCTCACAGACCCTCCTCTTGTTCATGACCACACAAGACAAAGCGAGAACAGCCCTAACGACACCTCCTATGAACAAGAACCATCGATGGCTACTGCCAGCTCTGCCGCTCCCTCCAATCCCTTCTCTTACACCATGTATAGCGCTGCCGCAACGGAACGTGGAAAAGATATTGACAAAGAATGGAAAGACAATTGCACGCTCCGCAGCACACCTCCTCACGAACTTGAACAAAGCAGACTCCACTGGTCCCACTGTTACCACGACATCTGCCCTTTTCACCAGACTGAGATTAAGTTCGGAAACAGATACCAGCGACCGTACTATATGCCTGCTGATGATTCCAAAGACACCAGCTTCGACACCACAGAAGGAGAAGAAGAGATGATTGATGAAGATGAATCAACCCAATCTCCTCATATCCTTAATCCTGCTCCAACACGATACCAAGGTCTTGAAGAACTCAAACAAGCAGCAACTTACGTGGATGCAATATCCTATTTACACCCTCTACAGTCAGCTCCGCCATCCTTTCCTCCCATAATCGATTCACGACCACTATATGGTGGACCCTTACGAGTATACAACAATGAAACCATTGTCTCGGTCATACCCCCTACTATTCTCGAGCATCGGCGTCAACTCTACGAAACCTTTGAGGAAGAGGAAGCCCCTATCGAACCAACAAGAGGATCCCTAATCGAGGATGAACGAGATGTTAGATCAACCACAGAAGAATTAACCTCCTCTTTCCGAAGCCAAATGATAGCAGGATACCGCCATGACCCGATTTACTTCAAAGCCATGGATAGCTCCAGGCATGGAGAACTCGCCCCCTACAACATATCAAACGGAATGGTATATACCAGCACCCGTTATGGTGAACATTGCCTATACATACCAAAGGGCCATATGTTCAATGGAATGACTATCAGAGAATATGTCATATCCGAGATTCGCAACGAGGGACACCACAGTGCGGACCGGAACCTTCAATATGCTTCAGAATATGTTTACTGGCCTGAGATGCACAAGGATTTCTGCAATTTCGTCAAACAATGTGAACTTTGCCAGGCAAACAAGGAGCGAACACAACTACCTGAAGGAAAAGAACAGACCCTCCAACTACCATGTGAAATATTCGAATCATATGCCATCGATTTCGCAGGACCATTTAATAAATCCGCCGAATATGACACCATCTTGGTAGCTGTGGACTGATTCTCTAGATACACATGGCTCATACCAATGAAGCTTACTGATTCCTCCAAAGACACCTGGAATAACCTCCAATGATACCTGTTTACCCCCCATGGGTACCCCTTATCTATTGTCAGTGATGCTGATCCCCGCTTTACCGCCAGGTTCTGGAAGCAAACCTTGACCTCTCTCGGAATAAACCACATTATGGCTGCCCCTGGACACCATGAGACTAATGGTCAAGCAGAACGAAAAATCCGCGAAGTTAAGACCGGAATCAGGAACATGATCAATGAACGACAAACCAACTGGGAACTAGCCCTAGTTGAGCTCGCTGCATATATCAATGCCGGATTTTCAGATACCCTGGGAATGTCACCATACAAGGCAGTCTTTGGCCGTCAATATCCCCTCCTACCTACAACACTATTTAAGAACTCATCAGTCCCTGCCTCTGATGACCATCTAAACTGCCACCAAGCAATTCGGAACGATGCCTTCCAAGCTGTTAAGGCCGCCCGATTCTGAAGCACCACTACTGCCCAGAAACGACGTCGCCAACATGTCCCCATCCCACCAGGAGACATGCTCATAGTACACGGTAATATGTTCATTACCAATGTCGAACGCAGCAAGAAACTGCAAACCCGCTGGCGAGGATCCTTCAAAGTCATATACTTTGACAAACATACAGAAAACTACACTGTCCAGATGGATGGACGCATGTACCGCCGCAATACTGCAGTCTTTCACGCCTCACCTGTCAAGTGATTCCATCCAAATAACGACTCCAAGTTTCTTGGAAGAACCCACTCTCGGCCTGCACCTATCATCATCGATAAGAAAGATGAATGGGAAATTGAAGAAATCAGAGACCGCCGCCTTCGGCATGGAAATGATCAGTTCCTAGTCAAATGGAAAGGATATCCGACGAGTGAAAACAGTTGGGAACCACTGGAAGGACTAGAGCACGCTATGGATATGGTGAACGGATGGTGGAAAGACAACATGCCAAACGAATCCCTTCCCCCAACAATCAATTATATCACCATATGCTGGACACCTACAATGCCAGAAACTGAGCGATGGCACGCAGAACTCGAAGCTAGAGATTGATTTTGGGCACCACACTTTGAGTCGGAATTTGAAAGCAGCGATGAGGAGAATCAAGCTATGGAGCATGCTCTCGACAACTTTATCTAGTCACCAATCACCATCCGAATACCATAACGATGTCAAACTATGTGGAGCTCAATGTGAGGCTGCGACAACAGATTGTTGGACTGTTGTTGAACCGCGATGCTATCCAACTTGAAGACTATTTCGAAATCCTCTGGATAGATTACTGTCCTGATTGCGATCACGCTTAGGTTGATGTACAACGCGAATCTGGTATTCGTAACTACTGTGATTTACATTTCTTTGAGTCTAAGTGTTTCCTTAAGGTTTCTTCCTGCCCATGGTGTGATACTTATGACGAAGAATTTCTTGCAGAAACTGAGGCCATGAGTTTCTCGGAATCCGCTTTTGATGATTATTAGGTTTTGTTTGTTTAAACAGTTGTTTTGTTTTGGGGAATGTAACCGGTACGGGTACTCGGTTATTGGTTTTGTTTTATGTTTTGTTTTAAGTATCGCTTTGATACTTGGTTTGTTTTAAGTATCGTTTGATACTTGGTTTTGTTTTATATTTTGTTTTAAGTATCGCTTTGATACTTAGTTTGTTTTAAGTATCGTTTGATACTTGGTTTTGTTTTATGTTTTGTTTTAAGTATCGCTTTGATACTTAAGAAGTTTTACCAAAGAGTATTAATTGATACCTTTGATTAGTTTCGTTCATGCTAGACATGAACAGATTTGTGTATTTAAAGACCGCCTGTTTCTACGATAGAAAAGGCAGACTTCGACAGACAGTATTCCAATATACTTGGTTGAACAGTTACTTCTTTGTTTCCCAGTACACCCTCGAAGCCTCCTTTAGTTCTCAGCTCTCGCCTCCTCTCCGGAAGAGCAGGCCACCTGCCAACTATCGTATCCTGTACCGATAACGTGATTAGCACTTTACGAACACGTTACTGTAGAGCCTGAAGCTTTAAGGAAGGAAATTTAGTTGTAGCTATTGGATGTTTACCCATAGAATAGTACTAAGGATGAGTGCATTGCCCTTATAAACAGTAAGAGAAGAGAAAGTGGTGGGATGATTTGAATAGGAGAAAAAACGATGAGTACAGGAGACCAGAAGAACAGTATTGGTATATATCATGGAACGATTCCACAATACTACAGAACAGCTAAACTGATTGGACACTAGTGGTACGAAAGACAGAGAAGGATATTCATCATACCAATTGTGGTGTGCCAATCTTTGTGGGTAAGGATATTTCACATTGGGACTCTGATTCTCCGTTTACTGAAAGTAGTACCAATGTTCACTTGGAGCAGAAGAAAGATATGTTTTTGACATATAATATGTACAGTACCGATCTCAGTTATGTGTAGAGTATTAGAGCTCTTCTTATTGTGCCCATCTATGCAGTATTGTAGGGCGATGCAGTAGCCTTCTGGCCATTTGTTTGCTTCATGGAGTGAATGGAGTAGAATTTCTTAAGGGACTAAACTGGGATGAGGGCCCAACCCGTAACCTTAGATTATCTTGCCCAGCTCATGGATCCAAGATTATGCACACCTAGAGAGTATGGACTCGACCAACTTTTTCCTCTTCTCCAGGGTATTGTTGGTTTGGTACGAACAGGAGTTCAGGTGGGGTATTGGGTATAGGCTTTGGGAAACAATATGAACACATTTCTACAGCAGCCAATTCCATTTGTTCATTGCTTTGGCAATACTTGAAAGGCATCGGGACGTTATCATAGACAGTAAGTTACCTGCTTGCTATTATGATGAATTATGCTAATTCAGAGTAGCTCTGAAGCAGTTGGACAAAGTTCCAAAATACATCAATGTGCTTTGTACAACTATAGAGCTTTCTTCAACCCAGATCTGCACTGAGGCATTGTTTTACAAATTCCAGTAGACAGCAGAAGCCACAGATTGTAAAAGTGGTTTTATTGCACCTGGTGAGGGAAGTAGTACAATGAGGAGACAGAGAATGGAGAATGATTGTGAGGGGAATCCTTTGAACAGCTCTTGGGCACTGAGGCCTAGGGACATGGTAAACAAATGGAAGAATATTGAGAGGCGAAAGGGAGGGATTGCAAGACAAAGCAGTGGAAAGTTCGGAGGTTGTAAGAGGTTAGTTAGATATTGGCTCTGGGAATTGTGAGATTTCGGGAGTCTCACTGAGAGTTCAGGGACTTGCTAGATTGGTGTGAGGGTTCAGAGATTGACTGTTTGGTTAGTTATATTATTGATCTCTCACTAAATTTTTTGTTTTATTATACTTTCTTAAATTTTTATCTTACTGTATTTTATTTTATTACTTTATTTTATTTTATTTTCCTCTGATACAGGTTGACTAAACATGGTCATATGATCTCATTTTTGTGTCATTTGCAGGAGTACCTACTGTTATTAGTATTAATGTGGCTATTATCTTTATCGGCTGTATCTATGCATCGCGTCGGTAGGAGTTAGGGTTATTGGAGAGCTGCAGTAGTGGCTACCTGGTAATGACGTGTCTATGTGTCCTATAGTGAGATCTATAAAACATGCAAGCTCTGTCAATGTTTTTTTTTTTTTTCATCACTTCAACTGCAAGAGCAATCCCACTTCACCATGGCTGCACAAATCCTCGAAAAAATCTACAAGGCGTTTAGACCTCGCACCTGCGAGTTTCTTACATTCTCAAAGCTTGATCCAACCTTGTCCGATGAAATTCTCTATAACCTTCTCTATTAGAAAGATCTCAGTGCCTTTGGCTTGAGGTGAGTACAAGTTTCAGGGATAATGTTTTCTTACTGAACAGGGTTTATTTTATGGGTTAGCTGGGATTAAACTGTTTAGATACTTTATTTCCTATGCCTTATATATGCCCAGTACCAAGAAGAAACATACTAACTATTACTAGAATTCACTTTATTGCCCCAGATGGGTACCTCCGTATTGTCATACCAAGTCACCTGCATGAAACTGCAGTGAGCTGGATGAGAAGTGAGTTCATCTGTTGGGCCGGCTGTGGCCTCCTTACACTTCGCGCAGCCCTCTCGATAACTGATGCCATGATTAGTATGTCCCTTTGCTCAGCCATATGGAACAACCTGGTCTAGTATACTAATAGTTGAATAGCAAATGATACGTTTGTTGGGACCTTTGTAGGCTCAATGAAGACACCGGACCTTTGCTATAGCCCACATATTAATGGAGTAACAAGGGAGTTTCCAACTATTGTCATGGAAGCAGGGTGGAGCGAGTTGAAGGCCCAGTTAGAATGTGACTGCCGAGTGTGGCTTGAAGGGTCTGCTGGGACTGTGAAGGTCGTTCTGTTCGTTAAACTATTTGCTCCTAATGTGTTTGGTGAAATTAAGGCCATTCTAACGGTCTGCTGGGTTGTAAATGACCTACTAGTTCTGGATCGATACGCATGCTCTTCCCTTCCATACCATATCTTTGTCAATCTTACATCCTGCTAATCAACCCCCTCACCTTGCAGGAAATCTTCCCGCCTCCCTCCGAGCATGTTCATGATCTATATATCAAAGTGGGAGAGCTTTTTGGGGGGAGATTTCCCATTGGCCAAAATCCCCAGATACTTTTTCCGTTATCTTTGGTGCGACTTCGGGATCTAGCTAGAGCAGAGATCTGTGAACAGGGATATCTCCCTATGGCCAACTGATGTCACGAATGTGGCTTAGCGAGGAAAGGGTTTTTCACGTGACACATGGTTATGAGTCACAGGTATGTTATTGTTTCACGCATATGACCCATTCGGGTTATAGGATTATTTATGTGTGGGATTTGTGATGCTTTCGCACATGGCTCAAGTATGAGTCATAGGACATGCGCCTGACGAGTATGTCTTACGAGTGTGCCTTACGGGTAAGCCTTGCGCATATGATTTATGTTTCGCACATGACCTCATTATGATGTCATGGGTTTCGTGCATATGACTCAGTCGAGTCATATGACTTGTTTATTGCATTATGATTGGTTTATGAGTTTCGCACATAATCTCGCTAGGAGATCATGGGTTTTGAGCATGTGATCACTTTGGTCATATGACTAGTTTGTTGTGATTTAGTTTCGCACATGTGACCACTTTAGGTCACATGACTAAAGGCGGGAAGAACACTATATAAGGAGGCCGATGCGGCCGAGGAAGATAGGTTCTTCACGCTTTGTTCTAAGTACTTTTCCTCGTCCTTGCTGTCGCTTCGCCCCAAGCGTTTCTTTCGCCATCATGATGGGCCTTGATGCCTTGGATTCTGGGGGAGATATCTGAGTTCGCTCAGTAGTTCCTGGGGTCTTTGGTGTTGAGGTCTGTTAGGCGTTGCGTGGCGGATAACTTGTTTGCGTCTCGTTTCGTTGGACTGGTTATCTCACAATACTAGCACTTCGAGCACTCATCACGGTCGCTTCCGAGCCCCTTTCGGTAAAATGTCTACGGCTTCCTGTCTATAGTCTACTCGCAGGTTTCGCGTTCGATTGGGGGGATTGAACATTGTGTTTGAGGGGATCACCCGTGTCGTTCTTTGGGCCAGCTCATGTCTTTTGTTGGGTTTTAACGGAGTCCTTAGTTCACGCGATACAAAACGCCCTTGGGTTAGACTGATGACCTTTCCAAGTATCAACTCGTCGTACCGGCCGCATCATTTCCTCAAGGGAGGGGGCCTCGCCGGCCCCTCCCTGCCTCGTTACTTTATGTTTCTACGGTTGGAATCCTATGATGTTGTTTATCACCGTTCCCTTGGAAACTTTGTCCTTGCGGCATATACGGTGGTTCAGTCAGGTGTCACCTCCTAGCTACGGCGGGGACGGCTTTGACCCTGAAAAACCTTACCCCCTGGAGTGGTTTTTCTTTGCTACCTGGGGTGGTGTGGGACGATTGGCTGCCAGGCATTTGCGTTGTCTGTGCGTCTGGGTGGTTCGGTTGTGGTCTGTGGTTGGCGGCTTCACCCATTGCAAGTGGGGCCTACCTTCCGTTTGTCTGCTTCTGTTCGTTCGCCCTTCCCCTTCATGTCGCGTCAGTTGGGGATGCCTCTTGCCCGTTATTCGGTCCGTGCCTGTTGCCGGACCTGTGGGCCTGGCTTTGGCTGGCTCTGCTTACTCTTTCCCGACTCGGTTGGATTTTGGTTCGGCTGGGTTGGATGGTGTGGCTGGTGCCGGCGCCTTCGGGTGTTGGTGCTGCCTCCTTTGTGGCTCCCGGCTGTGGCTGGTGGGCTCCCCTCGGCGATATGGTGCTGGGGGTTGGGGCTCTGTTTGTGTGGCCAAGATCAATGGCTGCCTGGCAGGACTGGGTATAAGCTGTCCTATGGCCGTCGGATGGTTAATCTGTCTGAGGGGCTGGGGGGGCTGGATGGGCTCTGTGGCGTCTGGTGTGTGGGGCTTGGGGGGGGCTGATTGGGGGGGGAGAGGCACCTGCGAGCACCGGTCGGGCATGCGTCAGGTTGGGCGATGTCTAATTAAGTGTTTCCGGACCAGTTTGGGCTGCTGGGCGAAGTTGCTGAGTGCTGTAAAGCTCCCCGGCGGACCGCTGGACTGATGGCCACCTGTGCGGATAGTGGGTTGCGACCACCTGGTTGGACTTGTTTGGGTTCTGCGTGCTGGATGTTGTGGAAGTTTGTTTGGTTTCTTTGGTTTGGCTATGGGCATGGCTGGCAGGGGCAAGGCACCACGGGTGGGAAATAGGCCCCACTGACCTTTTCGGTCTGTCACCACCTCTATGTATTTCTTTTGTTTATAAGTTTGTTTTGGGGGACAGGCAGCGGGTACAGGTCCTCCTCACCATTACGCTCCACGGAGGCACTTGGCAAAGAGGGTTTATAGGGTCAACGGCCTAGCATGCGGATGCGAGAGGCGGACATGTTGGTCACCTCCTCTCTGCCATTGTGTCGCCTGTAGTTTATATTTTTTAGTTTGTTGTTGGTTTTCTACTGTGGTGGAGGTGTTGCGGGACGGTATTTAGACCGGGTGGTAGTGGTTTTAATTTTGTTGGACGAGGAACCTGGTTGGGTCGGTCTCTTGCTCGGCTTCGGCTACGCTTGGTGCTGGTTGGCTTCATACCAGAGGAGCTACGGACTTGGACCGGGGAGGGCGCTGGGTTGTTTGATGGTCTTGTAATTAGTTTCCGTGCGGGCATGACTCGGGGATGGCAGGTACGGGACCGTAGACTTAGTTAGCCTAGGATTAGTGGTATGCCGGTTAGCGGTATCCCTGTGCCGGCGGGGGCTCGTCATATGCCAGTGTTGGCGGTACGAGTTTAAAATAAATTCGATTGAATTCTAAGTACTTTTCCTACTTATTACTTTAACGAATATAAAACACCTTTACGATCTTTATCTTTATTGCAACAATATCATTACGACAAGAAGCGCTCGTCACGAGGACGAGTTAGAGAAAGCTTACGATAGGCGTTTCCGATAGAAGACAAAGGTCTTGTACTATCGGTAACGTAGGTAGAGGCCTAGAGCTATCGTAAGACAAAGAAAGAAGGAGACAGAACCGATAAGTATCGTTCCCCGTCGCCAAGAACTAACTATACAGAGAGGGATCGTTACAACTGAGCTCACTTAAACTCATCTCCTCTCCGCTCTTTGGCCTTGTTTTTATATGTTCACTGCTTGTTAGTCTGGCGGGTGGCGGGGGTTTTATCTCTTCTCTCAATTCCTTTGTATAACAAATGAATTTATAATATTACTCTGAATTCTGCAGGCCTCGCGTGTGTACTCGGGTGTGTCCATAAAAATCTGAAAGATGAATACCCTTGTTATTCAAGGTTAGTGAGCAGAAAGCAACAAAAAATTAGAAAACCCCCACAGGGATTAGCCATCCAAGAAGCCGTAGTGTTGAAAAGAAATAGTCAGGTACTGCACCGGTATGGGAGGCGGAATTCAATGAAACAAATTTAATATTATAAATCTGTCCCAGTGATACCAGTGACAGAATCTTTCTCTTTCCCGCAATCTGCTCTTTCACTCTTTAGTTCTCTTTTTATTGGCCTCCCATCTCCTCTTGGTACAAATATCCACTCAGTTCAACACACCTTTTTTGAGATGTCTACTTATGTAGAGTTACACGGTGGAGTTTTCCACACAACTCTGTCTCCCGATCCTTCTAAGCCCTTTCTTTCCACACTTGGTTTCCGATTTTCAAGGACACCTCTGAGTATCTGGATCCACTACTCCTTTTTATCAAGTGCAAGCACGGCCGGTGTAATCCCTCTCCTTCCTTAATTGATTTCCACTGAGAGCTATGAAGTGCCTTTATTTCTTCCCTCTCTAGCATTAATTTGGCTAGTGGTTCTTGGAGAGCTTGTGCCAAGTTACTGTTCAGGTATAGTACCGGTAATTGGATTGTATCGTACGCTGTATTAACCCGCCACTCCAAATCTGAATTCCACCATAAGTTGGTTGTAGCTAGCGCACAAAAGTACTCATACAGAGTAACCGTCAGAACGGGAAGAGAGTACTTGAAGCCCTCAATAGCGC
>NW_003298964.1:25465-30231 GCF_000151645.1 Tuber melanosporum
ATAAATTTTAACGTATGATAGTTCTTTTGCAGACCACAGCACCTAGTAACAGTCAATCAATCAATCACCCAATACGCGCGACTAGGCACACAAGTGAGTCATAATTGGCAATGAACACACCAAAATTGGCGGTTTTGAAATCATCAAAAATCATCTAACTCTATCACTTCATGCTCTGTCTCCTCCCTCTCCCGGGTATCGCTCTTTATATCCTCTATCCTACTTTTATCCCCTTATATAGCTTCACTGTTGCATTAAACGTCATACATGTAGCTCGACCTCTTACGCCATTGAATATGCCTCCATGCATCTCTTTCACCCATTCCTACTATCGTTTACCCCTCCTATATGTCTTGCTCCAATCAGTAGATAATTCGGGCACTTCGCCCTTCCGTTGAGAAAGTTATGAGTTCCTGGATTTCCCAACTCATCTTTCAAGCTCACTATGTTAACTATCTATCAGTATTATCTCAATATTTATTTGATGTCTAGTGATATGCTGTGAATGGCCACTATTCCAGTCAACCGGACTGGCTGACCGATATGCATCATAAGAGTCCACCCTCCGTGGGTCTACAGTACATTAGGCCACAGATAAAACGGCAGTAGAGGACACACTCTAGTGGTAGCTCATTCATCAAAATCCCGAGAGTATGAAGCCCAAACATGAGTGTTTCAACCCAGGTTATCTGGGCCCTGAACACGCACGGAATGCTAGAGCAACATCCTGGCAGACTGGAAGCTGCAGTCCTGATATGTGATACAAACCCTCACCTACCGCAAAGTGAGTTTCTGGTGTCGGTCCAAAGTGACGCCGGCCCTTTGATATCCCTCCCTTGTCAAAACTCCCTCATGAGACAATGAAACCTTGAGTTAATCTGAGGCGGAATAAAGACCAAGGCTGAGTAGAGACTGAGGGACTAGTATATTAAACAAGTGTCTCGCTGATCCTATCTGAGCGCCAACCAATAGTGGATAATGGACTACCTGATAAGTATCTGAAATTTATGAGGCGTCAATCTATTCTGGGCACTAACCGATAGCGGAGGAAGAACACTGGGTGAGTATGTAGACTATTCTACTATACCAACATGCAATTTTTAGGAATCTTTTATGATAAAGCATTCAAAATACTATCCATCACAGGAGTATAATTTTAATACACCATCCCGTTTGCACAATGGCGACAGGCAGAATGAGAGAAAATGAAAACTATTACGAAAGAACAAAAATGAAGGAGTCCCATCTCCAGTGCACGACTTGGAAGTAAGCAGGGGAAATTGTTCTCGTTCAGCTAGCTCCCTCCACACTATCTCTACTCCACTAACTAACCAAACGATAAATACAGATTGCGCTCAGGTATAAATTTTATATGAATCGGGACAAAGCAATCCACCTATCCTTCCACCGATATGCAGCTTCCCTCGGGTAAGCCTCCCTTTCCTCTCCTACTCCTGTGCGCTAACAAAAAGACTGGCTTAGCAAAGACTGGCGTCATACAGACTCCCACCGCCCGTGGCCTCCACCTCACCCCTTCATTCACTTTGACTCTACTGCTCCCAACGGATATATGACCTGCTTCCAATGCACATATCACTTCCTCCCAAGGTGTGGCTCTGCCTAATAGCCCTTCCATGTGGTGTACCATAACAAATAGTAAATTGCATGGGGTTGTTTCTTACAATGTTTGCTATTGCAAAATCTACAATACGGTAAGTGTGGGGAAGTAGTATAACAAGGGGTAGCACTTACTATAATTGTCTATAAAATGTCTATCAGCCCACTCCCAAACCTCTGTAGCTATCGGCAAGGTATTGTACAGACTAATCTTCCTATATTGATATTGCCCTTGGTATTTCCAGCCGGTAAATATATGGGCAGATACTGGTTGTTCCTCTCCTACAAGAACCTTCTCTTAGGTTTCTTTGTAGGTGGCCTCAACCTTGATAACTATTCTATTATTTACCATCCTAGCATGACGCAACTTGGTCTTAATCTTGTCATTCAGTTTCAGTAGCACCTTGTGTTAGGTGAAGACAACCTGATAGACTTTAGAGTAGTCTAGACTAACTAAAATTCATTTCTGTAGACAGCAATTGTCTAGGAAGGCTCGGATTGTACTCATTTCATTTATGACTACTAAGTGCGAAGTAAAGTATGTGAAGTATAATACAATTGTAAAAATAATATTATATTGTTAAAGTCTCTTCTCCATTACTTGATGATGTCTAAAAGCTTAGGAGGTACTTCAATATATATATTCCATGTCTGTGTATTCTTAGAGTACACTTATCTATTATACTGCCATGTACCTCTCTCACAACATTGGGTATTCTTCAAAGTTGCGAACACCTGGAGACCCTGAAAATCACCACACCCTCTTCGCTAATTACAATATATCTAACTAGGAACCATGCTATTCCGAATAGTACTTATTCGATCATCAGAGTCTTTAGACTTATAGCCTAGTTCTTAAGTTGAACTGAGTTGGCCTCAATTGTCTCCGTCATTGATGAAATGATCAGTTTTATCTGTGGCTTGTATCTCCAAAGGTAGTCATAATCGCAATCTTTCTAGGTTGCCTGACTTTATACCTCCATAACTTCATATCCAACCCACAGATATCTTCCAGAGGACTTCCTAGTAATTTGCAAGAGGCTATTCTACTCGATGGACAGATAATCTCTTGGTTGGTAACCCATGGTTTCTCTGGGTAACTGGGTTTCAATCACTATTCTAGTATTGGGAATCCTTCTGGCAACTACAGTGTATTGGTGGACCCAGTTGTAACACTCTGTGAAGTCCAAAAGCTTCTGTGATAGTGTTTCTTAGAGTTTTAGACTCTTCTGGCTATTAAAAAACAGGTGCGAATGTATTGTTTTCTCATTAAGATTTTTTACCATTCGATACTATACCTTAGTGTGAAAAATTCCTGTTACCTGCAGCCCATATCCAAGATGTCACATCTTTGAGGCCTAGTAACCCTCTGAGTAGTTGATGGACTTACTCTGTTCCACTTCCTAGATCTTGCCAAAGGTCTCTTCTCATATATCCTGTGAATAGGACCTGGTCAGACCTAGAGCAGCAACCTATATAGTGTTATTCTTACACCTTTAATTTTGTAGCATTAGAGTCACAGGATACAACTGAGATCAATGTGTATGATGACTTGCAGGCCCTATAAGGGTGGTGGAGACCAGAGATTCCAATTCTGAGTGGGGTTATCCTACTTAGAGTGGTTTCTAGGTATTGGATTCTGGTATTCCTAATATGAGCTTCCTCCTCTTCAGGTTTTGCCATGAATGACTTTTGGATACAGTTCAAGTCATTTGAAACTTGTACCGGGCTTAAAAAAAAAAGTTTCATGTAGCTGTGCAATTTAAAATGCCAAGACTTCATTCTTGGCAAGATATGTAAAAAAATTAGGTTTTGTGATTAGGAGTTGTAGATAGGGGACTGACTTTTATATTAGAGAACGAAAGCTATTATATGGGAAATAACTGAATATGGGGATAGAATATAGAAGGTAATATTCTCTATTATACATGCTCTTCCATGTCAGAAACATGCCAATGACCTTTATATTTATACTTAACAGATGCCTGAAATTCAGGAGTACCATATGAGATCCCATGATAATAGGTGTCTATAATTCTTTCTGGAGGCTGTACATATTTCCAAATAAATTGATTTGAAACAGAATCCAATGCCTGAGGGATTACGGGTTATAAGCTCTTAATAGAATAACTGTAACGTGTTCGCAAGGTGCTAATCACGTTATCGGTAAAGATACGATAGTTGGCAGGTGGCCTGCTCTTCCAGAGAGGAGGCGAGAGCTGAGAACTAAAGGAGGCTTCGAGGGTGTACTGAGGAACAAAGAAGTAACCGTTCAACCAAGTATATTGAAATACTGTCTGTCGAAGTCTGCCTTTTCTATTGTAGAAACAGGCGGTCTTTTAAATACACAAATCTGTTCATGTCTAGCATGAACGAAACTAATCAAAGGTATCAATTGATACTCTTTGGTAAAACTCCTTAAGTATCAAAGCGATACTTAAAACAAAACATAAAACAAAACTAAATATCAAACGATACTTAAAACAAACCAAGTATCAAAGCGATACTTAAAACAAAACATAAAACAAAACCAAGTATCAAACGATACTTAAAACAAACCAAGTATCAAAGCGATACTTAAAACAAAACATAAAACAAAACCAATAACTGAGTACCCGTACCGGTTACAATAACCACAGTTGTTTTGTGTATACTGTTTTTGCTGCACTCTACATGTATTCGATAAAGTTGATCTTGCAGTGGAATTTCAGATAAACCAGTACATGGTGGCCAGCTTCTTCAACCTCTTTCTGTAGTCGGTATTTTTGACTTTGGAAGTCTGATTGATTTGCTATAATCTCACAAGTACAGCATTCTCCTCCAAGCAAACATGTTTTTAACAGTTTATCAGTTCTTGGCTTTCTGTATTGCAGATGTAATCCCTACTACTACAATCTTCTTTCTTCTAATACTCGTTATACATATAAAACAAATTAAAAAATCAAAAATCAAATCAAGACAATTACTTATTAAACTTTAAATATTAATTCCTTTAGGACCCAATGAGAACAGGGTGAAAAACCTTCCGCATTTGCTTGGCCACAGTAGGAAAACCTTTTTCTCATTATCCTTCCTGTGCCTACCATTGCATTTCCGGCTTATCATCGACAGCGACAGATAAATAACAGTGGGAAGGTCGTCCTCGCCCT